>NC_025696.1:5456915-5463196 GCF_000633955.1 Camelina sativa | reverse complement strand
GAGGAAAAGACAACCAATAAAACTACAAAACAATTGCTTTGTGTTGACCATAAATAATTCCAAATTGACCCATCACAACTTTATATGACACATACTTATATCTACTATTAACGGTATAACCATTAGTATTTTTAATTAATAATCATCTTCATTAATTAATAATGTGAGAAAAATGTGATCCATATCATATAAATTGGCGAGTAAAAAAAAAGAGTAAAATCATAACGTACCAGTTATAACAACAAGAATGTTGATGTCGATTCTACACCTTGCAAGGGATGCTATAGCTTTGGCGAATATCGGATAGATTCCAGCGACTACGGCTGCCACAGCTAGCCAACGGAAAGGAGAGTAAAGATATTTGAAGAAGGAGAGGAGGAGAAGCACGCCGGTAACCACCGCAAATGGACTCGGCCATTTATTCTTGAAATTGGTTTCTCCGGTTACTCTCACATTTGCTTCTAACCGTGCTTGGTTCAGTGCTTTAACTGTAAACCATTATAATTTTACTAAATGAGTCAATGGAAAAAAACAGAGGAGATAAAATAAAAAAATTAAAGGCAAAACTTATACAAACGTTAATTATGTGAATCAATGAATGATGATGCGTAACGTAATTACGTAAACACTCACATTATATCGTTTTGTCTTCTTTTTTGAAAGAGGGTAAAAATTTCACATGTTACTACATAGTTATTATTGACACGAAACAGAACAAAAACAAGTAACTTCCAAGATTTTTAAAAGTGTCATTAAAAGTAAACTACTGAAAATGACGTTTGCGTTTTCCAACAGCAGCGACTCGAAAAAAGCTTTATTAAATTTAGAAAACAGAGAAGGGAAAAAAAGAAGCTATACCGATTTGGAACTGGGAGAGGATGAGAGTGTCGTGGACGACGATAACGGTTCTTGTTGGAACAATTACAGAGTATTCTTTGACACCATCCATGGATTTGAGGATATTCTCAATCAATGGAACCTCCGATGTACAGCAAATTCCAAGAACGTCAAAGTAACTCTTGGTCATCTTCTTCTCGTTCTTCACCAACGCCATTCTTGTTTTAGGATTCTGCAAAAAAGATAAAAATAACAAAGGGTGGGTTTCTGATTTCTGTTCTGAGTTCATGTTTATGTTGCTGGAACACGATTTAAGGAAAAAAAAGAAGCAAATAAAAACATTTAAGGGATGCATGTAACGTGTTTGAAGGAGATGTTTTAAAGAAGATGGGTATGATTTGATAACGTTGTCGTCAAGTTCACTCTTACACTTGGCGAGAACAAATTTTTTTTGCAAAAAGGATTTTAATTTTTTTGGGCATGGGTATATTGAGTTGTCGAAACTCTAACATTTGCTGAAAAAAAAATGTTTAAAACGTAGAGAAAGATTCATTGCAAAAATTTAATTAAAAAAAAAAAAACTCATTGGAAAGAATATGAACAGTCACGAAACTCATGTAAATGTTTCAAAACTAATGCGTGGGAGAGAATATGAACAGTCACGAAATCAATGCGAGCAAGAGAGAGAGACAGAGAAAAAGAGCGTTTCGAAGCCGTCATGTAATCTATGTGAAGAAGAAGAAGATTACCGGAGACAGAGACACAGAGGTAGCAGATGGACAGAGAACAATGAACGAACCGGTTTAGGTTCGGTTTTGATGTTTTTGTTAAGTTAGTCAAAAAGAGAGAAGAGGATTGGGTTTTTTTTTGGGTTTGATGTAATGATGATTATGATTTGAAGGTGAAGAGAGGATTGAGAGTGGCGTTTGCTTTATATAGGGAAATGTGTTAGAAAGTGGAATTTAATGAAATTATGATAATTGGTGGACTCTGGTTTACTTCCTTACCATAATTATATTCTTCCCAACATTTTAATTTCATTTTTTCGGAATTCTGACCAAATAAATGGAGTATAAGTATAAATTTGTTATCTTACTTGTAAAGAGTCCTGGAATATATTATCTTAATTATGTAAATTCCAAAGTACGGTGGTAGGCTGCTCCCTCTTTGAGATTCCTATTCTATTAACCTTCCCATTCTAATTTTCATTTTTTAATGTATGTATATATACTAGAAAAAAAAAAAGCGAAATTCGATTTTATCCTGACATAAAAATACTATTGGAGATTTTGTACCTTGAAGGATTCTATCTGATTTGTACTGTCTGATTTTATTTTGGGTTTACACATGTGTGGAAAAGATGAAATTGCGTTAGGCAGAACACTTTATCACTCGCTTTAATATACTTGGAAAAAGAATGCGTTTAAGTTTTTTTTTTTTTTTGGCATTGGGGGATGTTACCTATCTACTCTTTTATGGTATTGGGGGATGCCCACCCTTATAACCTTTTAAACTTTGATCTTTGCACTTCCTTTGTTTTTGCTTTGATTTGAATGAATGAATGAAAGCATATGTTTTTTTTTTTTTTGGCAAATTCTTGCAAGACGTTTCCTGGTACTTCATGTGTTACACTACAAATTTAAAACATATTTCAAAAATATTTGAGAATTGAGACTGTAAGTAACGTTTTGAGTTGGAAAGAGGGAGAGAGAAGTAGTTTGATACGTCACGAATTTAGTCATACTATTTATGATGTATCTTGGTTATAGACAGTATGTTTATTTGTCTACTTATTTATCTTTTTCTCATTAAGAAGAAAATATATAAAGCTAAAGTAGTGTGTGTTTAGGGGAAGAGGTTTTAATCTTGTAGGTGAGAGAGACGAGAACAAAGGTGTACTACAAAACATAGTGAAGAATCCACAGTACAATGTCACCGAATGGAATCCATGTGTGATTCCTCTTGCATTAGTTTATTACTAGTATTATTTTCTAATATTTTCTTTTTTTCGTATGCTTCACTATTTACAAAACCTTGTAATGCCAAAGTCTTATTATACGACCCGGTTTCTAATTTTATGCGTAGCAACAAAAAAATACGTGTACGAGTAAAAATTAAATTCAAAGAAGTGGGTAAACATATGAAATTAAGCGTAGACTATGTGATATATATAACGTACGAAGTAGTGTGTTTGTAGAGAATATTTTGATTGTGGTTATAACAAAGAATACGTACTGAGCAAACATAAAATTATCAAATTATTCTGTTCTCTGCTTGCGATTTAGTTATTTAGAAAAATTTTTGGGTTAAATTATGTGAAGTTTTGTATGTCACTGTTTGATTAAAAAATAGTAATGAGAACCATGTCATTGTTTCAGATATATATAGCCACACAATGCAACTTGCAGTTTTGTTACAGTAACAACATTACTGTTCATCAGTTCATATCATTGTTTCTTCGTCGCCCAATATAATTATATATGAAGATATAGTCATGATCATCATAATTATCATAATCTTTTGATATTTGGATTGAGTTTATCAACCTTTTTTTTGTGTGGTGTGTGTGCGCAAAATCTTAAAAAATAAATTTTGTGAGAGGTTGAAAAAGAAATTAAAAAACATATTTCCAAGAGCTAGAAATCAGAAAAAACAAAAATCTAAAATCATCTCCCACCAAATCTTTCATTACCTGTTTTTATTTTCACTATTCTGACTGGAAATATATACTGTCGTCAACTTTTTTTCTTTCACTTTTTGTTGTCGATTCTCACCAAAATTTCCCTAGTGTTACTCGCTTCGTTTAGTCTCATGAGGGGCTCTGATTATAACAAGCGTGAATAGGTGTATAACACTCAATTTGTAATTCCGCAGTAATTTCTAATTCCATTAATGTTACGCTCCTTCGACCACATATATATATAGGTCTCTCTATATGTCGATTGGTTACACAAATTTTTTGAACATTCTATATAGAGACTAGCTATAATACATTTTTCTATTTTTATTTTTTTATCTTCACTTACATAATCATAATAAAAATATGTTAAACACATCTAATTCTAGAACGTTTTCATGAATCTTCTACAAAGTTTTAAGCACAGATGTATTTCTATCTCTACTGATAGAGAGAGGTCGACGTACGATTCCATAGGATCACGACTTAGAACAATAGTGGAGCCAGGGCTGAACTTCTCGTGGACATAACATGAGGAACAATGATAGGTCACAAATTCACAATATATTGTGGGGAAATGTTGATGAAATATCTATGTGCTTCATCTAGTATAACTGATGAGATTTTTTTTTTGTTTTTGAGATATTTATAATAACGGTTTTGCGACAATCAAACATACAATCACGAATTATCAACGGTTGAAGAAATAAAGGTTAAAAATTCATAAGTGCTTGGATATATATACCAACATTGTTTTACAAAACCCATAATATTTGTACAACCAAAGATTGCCAAACATTTTTCCTTTCGTAGTAATGCCCACAGTCCTAACTTTTATTTTTTGTTAAATTCCACAAAACCTAAACTTTATTTCTTTTTACCCATATCTTTTATATATATAGCTGATAATTTACATATGTCCCTTTAAGATCTTAAAGACTACACAAATAATTTGCGTAAAAAGACTAAAAGAGAGTAGAAATAATTTAAGCAGCACAACCTCCACTATCTTTTTTCAAAAAGGTTTTCGAGTAGTGGAGGAATCTCCCAATGTCTCAAAACAAAACAAAACAACTTGCTTTCCTTTTAATTTAAAATATATGTCAAAGTAAAAAAGGCAACACGTAAATGAGCCAAAACACTAAATAGATATTATAAACAAACATATTAATTAAACATGTCTAGTGGGAAAGCGAATTTTAATTGAGATATGAATTGCAGTGATAGATATCCTTCTTTTGTGTTGCGATAAGTCGTTCTGCTTATATTTGTTCTACCACCTGATACATTAAAATATTAGTTCCCGAAACTTCGGAACTTTTTCTCAGAATAGTATATTTACTTTTTTATCCGATTTTTTCAAGTTTAAAACTATATTATAGTTTTGAAAATTATCAATAATTTTTTGTCTGAAATTAAACTACGAAAGAATTGATAAAAGATACATATACGCTAGCAAATTTTCTAATTACATCTGTGATTTTTTTTTGCGTCAATAACTTATAATCTACATCCGGAAATATCTCTCAACAAGAACTGTACTATATATCATTTTTGTCTTCCCTTCCAAAGATGTAGAACATGATTTCAGATTGACGTAATACGATTCCACAAGTTACGTCTATATACGTACAAGCTTATTTAGTCTTATGAAAAGTTTAGTTGGCGAATATGAATTATATGGTGGGTATGTATTTGTGATGCACTAACATGAAGATCTGTATGGATTATAGAATGTTGATGGCTACGTATTATTGATCAATAAATATTGTAGGTGGATATGAAAAAAGTCTAAAAATTAAGATGCTCAAGCTTTTACATAAAGAATTAGTAATTCTTTTCAACATTTTCTCCAATCTTTTCGTTCTAACCAGTGACCTAGTTTTTCGTGTTAATAATCAATGGCCAAGTTTTTTTATTTAAAAATTTATGCCAATCATTTTAGTAGGGTTAGACACATGCTCAAGCATTTTGACATATGAATTTTGGTTTGATATAGTGTGAAATTAGTTGCAAAATATAGAGTATTAAAACAGAAGGTCTATTTTGCAATTAATCGCTTACTTAACTACTATTCATTAAATGGTTCTCAAATAATGTCATCTCAACTTTTCCGATTTTCTAAAAAAAGGCATACATATCATTTGCTTATTTTTGGTGGCAAAATATGCAATACAGTAGTAACTTTGAATATTTGAGGAAATAATCTTTGGGAAATATCGAGGAGACCAGAAACATTTGTGGATGTTTAATAGATTCTCATGATCCATTGCTTGTTCTTGAATAGACATTAACCATCTTCTTTTTGCGTATGATTTATCTTCTAATTAATTAATGACCACATAAGAATATTAATAAAATTAGAAAAAAATGTAATATAAACCACGATTAAAACAAATGATAAAGCAAAATAGAAGTGTATAATCAGCACAAGTCATAATAATGGAACACAATGAGGTTAGTGGGTATACGTCAGCACCCCGCAATAGCAAGGTTGAAACTGCAAGTAAGTAAACCAATATATACATACATATATAAACTCTATGACATATAGGCCTTTGTCTCATGCAATCTTTGTTGTCTTTTTGACAAAAATAGCAACTACATTAATTATTACTTACTCCATAGTGAATTTTATAAACAAGGTAGATAATGTTTTGGTGGAATCCACATTAGTTAAACATTTTCTTAAGAACAGCAGAATTCGTATTTCGTAACTGATTAGACTAGAGCAATACCTTTTTTTTTTTTTTTTTTTTTTAAAAAA
>NC_025696.1:5388684-5456850 GCF_000633955.1 Camelina sativa | reverse complement strand
CTTTTTTTTTTTTTTTTTTTGTCAAACAAGCTTTCATTAAACTTAATACCTCAAAAGAGGAGGGTTCTTACAACTTAAAAGCAGAGAATTAAGAGATAGGTAAAGATACAGACTACATGAGTCTTCCACAAGAATGCACAACTTTGATAAGCTTGCAGATGATGAAAGATCTTTTGATGTCTTGTGGGATTTCAGCTTGAAGGCGTGCTTCAGAAAGTCCCTAATCAACAAGTGATTAAAATCAGCTCGTACGATAGACGTATAAGAGCTTTTGAAAGGGTGCTCCATGGCGGAGGCTAGGGGGTTAGGTGGTCTCCAAGGGTTGGTAAGGTTTGGTGTGAGAGCTTTCTCCAAAATGGGATAAACAAGCAGGATTAACCAGGAGCAATCACAAGACCATAACTCACCAAGAACCGCATCATCTTTTGTTGATGAGGTGAAGGTAAAGTGCTTGTAGAAAGGGTTCATACTCAGACTATGCATCACCACCAAAGCAAAGTCGTGAAAGAGTACAACCAACAAGCTAGTGCAGTACACATACCTCATGGTTTTTGTAGAACCTAAAAACGAGAACCGCATATGATGGGTGACAAACCGTAACATAACAGGTGGGTCCTCCTTCGCATGAAACCATTGGCCATGGAGGTTAAGGAATTCCACACAAAGCATGTAGCCAGTTTGGCCCTGAGGATTGAAAGCAGACTCGATTTCTCGATCTTTGGGCGGTGGTTGACAAAGGGGAGCAGCGGGTATTAGCAGCGGATTGCAGCGCAAAGTCGGATCAGACTCAAACTTAGAATTCAACACACTAGACATCCAAACAGAGCTGTTCAACTGGTCACAACAGCGACATCGCTCAAGCCTTTCGGAGGCAACCAACATTCTGCTTCCGAGGAGCACTCGACTTGACCAAGCAGATAAGGCTGGTGCCAAAAGCATTGAGCTTGACATAACATTATCATAAACAGGTCTAGGTATGCAAACAGTTCCCATTGTAAGAGTTGTATCCCTGAAGTAAATAAGTTTTTCATAGATTGGCTCCAGGCAGAAGGGATACAAAGATGAGAGAAAGATGAGGCAACGGTAACCAACACTCCTTGGATGTGTGGTCATAATGCCGTTCCTGATCAAACCATATAGCTGACTTCGACACCATAGAATCTCAAAGTCACCTAGGGCAACAAAAACTCTTCTAGCATAGGATTCAAACCCAGCCAAAACAGAATTATAATGCATCACTAAAGTGGTGATTGATAGAAAGTTATGCAGATCTGACCTGGGCATAGAAAGTCTAAAACCAAGATCACTTCATCGATAACAGTTCAGCGAGTGTAAGCTCTTACAAAGCTTGGCCATAAGATAGCATGGTAACAGGGTTTCAGAGGAAAATTGCCAAAACTTGTTCCATGATGCCGATTCATCCTTCAGGTGGAGTCTTCGACCACCGTACTCATAGAATCGAATCATCATATCAGGTAGTTTTGACAGAAAGGAGATAAAGACCGACCTGAACCAGCGTCGTGATGGGTTTGTGCACAAACTTTTGCTAATGGGCTGAAGCATGATTCTAAAGCGCAATAAGGGGAACAGGTCCACCACGAGAAACCCTAGCTTTTCCTTGGTTACGCGACGGCTGCATCGAGCCGGAAAACGAATCGGCGGTGAGACAATCCTCTTCAGGGAGAACAAGCTCCATGTTGCACATGGTATTTGAGGAGCCTTCAAACGAGATTCGCCTTAAAACTTGACAGCACACAAGGAAATGTTTTGGGAGTACCAGCTGCTTACTCAAGATTTTTGGCAGAGATTGGATCTTGAAGAGAGAGATCAGCCACTTCTTCCATCTTCTGCCATTAGATCCGAGTTGAAAGAAGAAGGTTAAAGGTTTAGACAAAGATTGGGAGGATGAATAGGTTCGAGTAGATTGAGATATACGCCGGAAAAAGATAAAAGACAAAGAGAACGAAAAGCCGGTAGCAAAGGAGAAGGAGGAATCCCGACGCCGGCGATTCATCGATTCGCCGGCGCCGGAAAGCATGATTCGAAAAGCTTTCTCGATATTAGTGCCTGGGAGCAAAAGAGTCTAACTCGAACAATACCTTAATACATATAACATCAATATAATCAAATCATATTTATCTTAAAAATCATTGAAATGTTTATAAGTCACAAGACCGCATTACATTCTTTTTTAAAAGTGATAAATTTTACACACACATAGATATCATCATACTCTTTAAAGAAAAATCACTTTTGTGATTTACACTTCAATCTACAGTCTCAATGAATTCAGCTAAAAGCTAAAATATGATTCGGCCTTCATCAGTAAAAGGAAAGCTAGTGAACAAGAGTAGGAGTGCTAGCTGAATTTATATTGACAAATAGGGTTTGTAGGAGTGCTCAAGTGAAATATGTGATTCTGAATGATTAACAAAACAACTGTTTATTTGATAATATAGATAAAGAATATATGAGGAATATTCGGTTTGTGATTCTATATCAACAAGTCATAATCAGTCTAGTAAAGTTTATTATTTCCTTCAAATAGCTAAAGTGTTTTCTGGACCCCTTTTCCCAGCAAAATTACTTTGTAGATGACCACAAAATTAATTACCTGCTATAATATAACTCACCAATAAGACAAATATTAATGTTGTGAGAACAAACATTAAGAAAATCTATTCATGTGGAATCTAAGACAATAATGGTAAGTGCAATGTGATTGTAAATGACTCAGAAGCCCACAATATCATATCTATTGAAAAACAGACTGCAAACGGATTCTAAACACCATAAGAAAACGATATAGAAATCCCACAAAATTAGTGTGTATTTTTTTTGTTGTCATTCACTTTTATTAAAATTTTAATTAGTCCACGTACATTAGGACTAGAAATACATATTTTAGTAGTGTAATTTATTGACTTTTGAAGAGATTTTTCTAGAGCTTCTCCCCTACAATAATAGCTTTTGCCTAGAAGTAGAAATAACTTGCCATAGGTTATTTTCCATTGCCAAAACTCAACCTAATAAAAGACCAATCCAGACCTAAACTCAATAATAAAAGCTAAGTGACCAATGGCGAGCCATAAGTATACAAATGTTGTAGTTTATTTTCGTTATCAATATGATGTAGTATCAACTAAATTCCCAATTTTCGCAATTATTCTTCTTATTGGTGGTGACAATTCATATTAGTCAAACGTTTAATGTGACACTCACTGTAGGAAATAAAAGTAATGTGGGGTTTAGGCACTGGTCAAGGAAACAATGATTTGTGATAGGTCCCTGCTTATATATATTGGTCATATATACTCATACACATCGCTCGTTTTCTTTTTTTATCATAAACCTACAAACAAAAATATTTCACCGAATGTTTTTGGACGGAATTTGAGTTATGTTAAAAACTATCATATTTAAAACTTCAACTTTTTTGGAAAATTAAGTAACACTGCGAGTATATATGGTTCGAATGAAAATTATCGATTCTATGTAACTGTTAATATTCGACGAAATATATAAACGTATCCACTTTGAAAATTAAAGTACAGTAAAACCTCTATAAATTAATACTCTATAAATTAATAAACACTATAAATTAATAAATTTTGTTGGTCCCAAGTCGGGCTAGTATAAAAATTAACAAAATTCGATAAGATAATAAGATAATAATTTTTTTGAAATTCCCATATAAAATATGGTCCCAATAATATCATAAATTAATAATCATGTAAATTTACATATATATATATATATATATATACTGATATAATAATGTATGTTTATCTTAAAGCTCATTTCTATAGAACAGTTGTAATGTTGTATTTTCAAACTATAACTCTATCTCTAAAATATTCTATAACATGTCATAAAAATAGTTAAATTTTTTAAGTTTTCAGTTTTTAGATATTCATCATTTACAATTTGATAATTTGACAGACTATTAAAATAGGACAATTGATATTATTATTCATGAAATTGAATTTATGTATGTATGTATATAAGTCAATTTGTCTATAGTATTTGTAATTAATTGTCAATAATGTTTTCTAAATATTACAAGTTCAATTCCTAAACCATAAAATTACAACATCCGAAAATATAATCTTATTTTGCTAAAATATTCTCAATTCATAATTTTAAAAAATTTAAAAATAAAAATATATCTATAAATTAATAATTATTAATTTACAATAGAAAATAATAATTATTAATTTATAGATAAATTAATATCACTATAAATTAATAAAATGTCTTGGTCCCAACATTATTAATTTATAGAGGTTTTACTGTATTACTAGATTTTAACCCGCGGCACACCGAGGGATTATGTATTTTTGTACATTTTATATAACTTACTAAAAAACCATTATATTGGATCAAATATATGTTTGAAACTTTTTTACAATAATATTGAGATATTTGTAATTTTATTTTCTCTATCTATTTAAAAAATTTTATTTTCATTTAAAATTTAATTAATCAAAATTCTTTTATTTTGGAATTTAATCAATCAAAATTAGTTGTTGTGAAAGTAAACATCTGTTAATATGTATAATACTTTGTAGTTAGTATAATATTATTTAAATTTTATTCACCAATATGAAAGTAGTTAGTTTTGTCTATGAGTGTAATGGAGCGGGTTAGTGTTGGTTTTTAACTCCTTTCATATAAAGTTAAGTTTTAAAATATTTTATTTGTGTTTTTAGACCAACCCGTAAAAATATATAAGTGTACTAATATTAACCTAATTCCCATCACATACTTATGATTATTTTTAGTCTAGGTTTGGACCCGTGGATAAAAAAAAATAGTTATTAAAAAAATAGTTAGTTTTATATCTGAGTATGATGGAGCGGGTTAGTGTTGGTTTATAACTCCTTTCATATAAAATTAAGTTTTAAAATATTTTGTTTGTATTTTTAAACCAACCCGCAAAAATTTATAAGTGTACTAATATTAACCTAATTCCCATCACATTCTTATGATTATTTTTAGTCTAGGTTTGGACCCGTGGATAAAAAAAAATAGTTATTAAAAAAATAGTTAGTTTTATATCTGAGTATGATGGAGCGGGTTAGTGTTGGTTTATAACTCCTTTCATATAAAATTAAGTTTTAAAATATTTTGTTTGTATTTTTAAACCAACCCGCAAAAATTTATAAGTGTACTAATATTAACCTAATTCCCATCACATTCTTATGATTATTTTTAGTCTAGGTTTGGACCCGTGGATAAAAAAAAAAGTTATTAAAAAATAGTTAGTTTTGTATCTGAGTATGATGGAGCGGGTTAGTGTTGGTTTATAACTCTTTTCATATAAAATTAAGTTTTAAAATATTTTGTTTGTGTTTTTAAACCAATCCGCAAAAATTTATAAGTATACTAATATTAACCTAATTCCCATCACATTCTTATGATTATTTTTAGTTTAGGTTTGGACTCGTGGATAAATAAATTTTTTCATAAATTATTGTTGTTTTTTTAGTATTGTTATTGATATTTACACAGATTTGGTTTTATTATCACAAAGTTAGTAATATTATTGATATTACTCATATGACTAAATTTGATGTATTCACTATTTAAATTGTGCAACAGTATATATATATTTGTATTTGACATCATAACTCTATAAATGACACATCTTTTTTAGTTAAAAAACATATATCATTTTGTGGAGGTTAAAACAATATATATATATATAGTATAATAAAATCATACATTATTAGTTTATTTTTATATTTTTTTTACCCATTTTGACATCAATTGTTCTATCCATTTTAACATATAAAATATTAAACAATTTATGTATAATGGAAAACATGTAAACCAATAATGGAAAATCGAAATTGAATAAGGTAAGATACTATAGTTTCTTTATTCATTAAAACATTTTAAAAATTGTAATTAAAAAAAAAATAGAAATTGATGTTGTTCATATATTTAGGAAAATATATATTTCTATACTCGATTTTCCTAATTTGATTTTTATTTTAATTTTTTTTTTTGTATTAAATGTTTTAATTACAATGGCATATGATGTAAATATTGTCCAACTTCAAGCCTTCTTCCAAAAAATGCTGTGAAAATAATAATATAGATATTGAGGACTTTAAATTTCATTTTAGATTAAACATTCTGAATTTTGGTTCAAATCAAATTAAGGTCACTAATTCTAAACCGGACATTGATTAAAGAGGTAAAGAGGTCTCTGTCTGGTTTGAAAACAGGTTTACAGAACCCTCTAAATCAGAGGATGGTGTTCACTTTTGTTGATCCTCCTTAGGGCCACTACAACAACCAGAGCAACAAGTCTTTTTACTCGTCTCCTCATTCTTCTGCAGCAAACCAACTTCTAGATCTTCTGCGTCATCCTCCTCAAGCTTCATTGGTGAAGGAGGAGAAGAAGGGGAAGCACGGTAACATGCAGACACAGCTTCACGCTCATCACGTAGAAGCATCATACTATTGATAATCACAAGCAAACAAGTCCCTGCATCTGCAAGAACAGCTGCCCAAACCAAAGGGTAACCTGCAAAACCAAGCACCATAATCGCTCCTTTTATACTCACAGACAAGACCACATTCTCAATCACTTTCTTGTGACTTCTCTTCGCTAGTCTCATCCCTTTAGGAATCTTCCTTATATCGTTTGACATAAGAATGATATCTCCTGTCTCTGTTGCAAGTGCTGACCCTGAGATCCCCATTGAAATGCCAATGTCTGCTTTAGCTAAGGCTGGTGCATCGTTAAGCCCGTCTCCTACCATCATTGTAGGCCCTTGGCTCTTGAAGTCATCGATGATTCTTGCTTTTTCTTGTGGAAGAAGTTCAGAGTGAACAATATCCAAACCATTCCCTAACTGTAAAAATTATAACTCACTGATTATATGACTCACAAAAATAGAGAGACAGGGGACTGGTTAGATAATGACTCTGCTTCACCTGTTCTTGAATAGAAATGGCTGCGTCTTGGTTATCTCCTGTGAGCATTGCAGTTTTGATGCCTAAGGCCTTTAGTTCCTTGAGAGCTTGAGCAACCCCATATCTACAACCGTCCAAAAGGTTGAAACTTCCAACCAGTTCTGCTCCAATGTATATGTAACCAATGGTCTTACCCCGTTTCATATTAGCTTCAATATCCGGAACTTTATGTAACATCCCCAGAGAAGAGATATTTCAAAGGTTAGATATATGAAAAACAATAACAATACTTAGAGAAATGTAACTTCAGTTGAAAAGTTCTGAGACCTGTTAAGCATCCAGCTCTCTGTGCAATTCTTTTGTTTCCAATGTAGATGTCTTGAGCATCTATTCTCCCATAAACTCCTTCTCCCGGAAAATTTTGAAAGTTCTCGACTACATCAGGCTTAGGCTCAACAGAAACTGATCTTGCATAGTCAATAAGTGCCGCTGCCATTGGATGACTTGACTTGCTCTCAATGCTTGAGACCCTATGAAAACATCTCAAAAGCTTCTAACCATCCATATAAATCCTATACACCCTAAATTTTTTATTTCTGATGGGACAACTATAAACATACTTACCAGTAAAGCAAGCTGTGAAGATTGATATTGTGAGAAAGAGACCTAAAATCCGAAACCATGAACTCAGCTTTTGTAATAGTTCCTGTTTTGTCAAAAGCAACAGTCTTGATCTTTGCCAGGGTCTCTAGACAATCACCAGTTTTGATTAGAAACCCGGATGTGGCTGCCTTAGTGAGAGCACAAAAGGTAGCAACAGGTGTGGATAAGATAAGACCACATGGACAACCGCTTACTAAAACTACGAGTGCTAAGTGAAACCAATGGCTGAGGTTGTGAACCTTCAACAAAGCCGGGATTACAGCAAAA
Organism: Camelina sativa; assembly: GCF_000633955.1. Lineage (NCBI taxonomy): Eukaryota > Viridiplantae > Streptophyta > Magnoliopsida > Brassicales > Brassicaceae > Camelina > Camelina sativa. Next base: position 5,448,990 of record NC_025696.1, on the reverse strand, counting down.
CATGCAGCTAATATAACAACAGCTGAATAAACAACAACAAAAACAACAAAATGGAATCAAATCATGTTACAAAATGAGAAGGAAGATTGTATATATATGTTTCTTGTTTCCTTACATGGAGTGTAGTAGCGAGAACATTTGTCTATAAACCTTTGAGTTTTGGTTTGGCTTTTCTGTGCTTCTTCTACAAGCTTAGTCATTTTAGCAACTATGCAGTCTCGGGCTAAAGCTGTAGTTTTCACCTTTATATAACCTTAAGATAACACAACTCGTGGCAATGAGCTAGGATCATATATATATGAAGACCAAGATAAAGATTTTGTTTTGTACCATTAAGATTTATAGTTGCAGCCAAAACAGTTGACTCTCTGTGTTTGGAGACAGGGAAAGACTCTCCTGTCAATGTTTTCTCATCAACATCACAGCTTCCATCCACCACAACTCCATCGATAGGTATACTTTCTCCAGCTTTCACTGAAACAACTGTGTTGATCATAACCTCATCTACATTAACTTCTAGTCCAGTATCCGCTATGACTGCCTTTCGCGGCGCTAAGCTCATCAGCGATGACATCACTGTGCTTGCCTGAAAACAATTGTTACTTCAGAACAATGAATAAGTGAAAAAAAAAAACAGCAAAACTAATGGTTTTCAAGTTTTGTTATTGTTATGATTTTGTTATAGGAGCATATAGTAACTCTACAAAAGCTAACCTTTTGAGCAGCACTTGACTCAAGCCAATCTGCAACTGAGAATAGAAACACAATTGTGGCAGCTTCCGTGAAATCTTGCATACATAACGTTGCTATCACTGTTGAACAAAATCAACCAAAATATAGATGCATTACCTCACCAATAAAACCTATCCTACAGATCATTACAAGTGATAATGACTCAAGAAAGATTGATTTTTTTTTTTTTTACCAGCAATTAAAGTGAGAGCATTGATGTCAAGCCTGAACCTTGTAACCGAAGCAACAGCTTTAGCAAGGATGGGGAAAACTCCGGCCACCACCGCAACAATAGCAAACCATTCAAGCGGACCATAGAAGTACTTGAAGAAGGAGAGAGCAAGCAACACACCAGAAACTATTGCAAAAGGACTTGTCCATTGATTCTTTAAGCTTGTATCTCCGTATGGTCTCACACTTGCTTCTAGTCTTGCTTGATTCAGTGCCTTCACTGTCAAGAAATTAATTCCACACACAACATTATAGGGTTTAGTTGACTTCAAAAAAAAAAAAACAAAACTTTGGCTTCACCAATGGACTAATGATTTAAAACGACTAGATAAAAGTCAAAACGGCGATTGAAAGAATTTTTATTTATTTACCGATTTGAAGCTGAGAGATCAAGAAGGTGTCGTGGACAACGATGACTGTTCTAGAAGGGACGATGACGGAGAATTCTATAACGCCGTCAAGTGGACGGAGAACGTCTCCAACGATAGAAACCTCCGATGAACAGCAGATTCCAACGACGTCGAAGTAGCTCGTCTGTATATTCATCTTCTTTGTCTCTTCACCTTCCACCATCGTTTTGTTGTGTAAGGTATCGGACATGAGATTCCAAGGAGGAAAATTACTTGTTGTCTCTCTAAGGAGATAAATATTAGTATATCAAATCAAGTTTTGGTGTCCGTAGAATTAATATTATTTGTTGATTTTTTCTAAATATGTAAATGTTATCAGATTTTTTTTTTCTTTGTCAACTTTTTAATATATACAAAAAAAAAACATTTATATTTTACAGATTGTAGAATCAATGTCACCAATAAGAAAATGAAAAAATTGGTCAACTACATCCACCTATAGTTTGACAAGTCATCGCCTATATGATATCCTAATGGGCCGTGTAAAAAAGAATACATGTAAAATGCTGAACCAAAAAAGTTGTTGGCCCTAAACGACTTTGTGTGATACAAATGGCAGTTGTTCGTAATTAAGTAACATATGAAAGGGTAACAACGAGAAAAACTTTTGCTACCTACCGAGGCAACCGATTATTTATCTTTGTTGGACCCCATACTCTGAACCGTGATTCTCTGAATTTACAAAACTAACCCACACTTGTTTGTGTCACAATTTTTAGTAATTTTTTGAGACAAAATCAAATTTCTATTTTTAGTTCTTTTTCCAATCTTTTTGAAGATGAGACAAACCAATATCCTTGTTGGTAGGTCCAATCCTTCATACTACTTCTTCGCTAAAAGATATCATGAGACTTGAATTGAATTAATTTCTTTAAGCGAAGGACTATAAAAATATGGTAAGAGATTTTTCTTAATGCGTCAGAAGTCAGAACCACCTAATAGTAGTAGATTATCAATTAGTATTACAACAAATGTTTGTATTGTGTAACGCCTAAAACAAGGTTTATGAAGTAATAAAATAAACAGTAGTAGTAAACAAAATTGCATGTACTTACGCTAACGCCATAACTATAAATAAAGTGGACATGATAAATAAACAAAAGTGAAATAAGACAAAACAAAACACCACCCATTGACACATTGAGACTGCTGTCAACAAAATATGAATAAACCAATCACATTGAGAGTTGAGATTTAGCCAATGCAAAGGACACTTTTAGGACAGTGGTAAAACCGTTAATAAACGTAAAAACCGAGGTTGATAAATAAACATAAGTCAGTACTTTCATGTTCGATAATAATAATAAATAAAATTTATTTTTATCTGTGGTGTCTTCTTCTTCTTCTTCACCTTCTTCACTCACTCATCATTACTCCTACTCACAAATATATTTGTGACCGTTGTTGTTTTCTCCTTCCTCCTCCTTCTACACGCTCCACAGCTTCTTCTGATTGACCAATAACACCTGAAAGGTTTTGTCTTCTCTCTCTCTCTCTCTCTCTCTCTCTCTCTCTCTCTCTCTCTCTCTCTCTCTCTCTCTCTCTCTCTCTCTCTCTCTCTCTCTCTCTCTCTCTCTCTCTCTCTCTCTCTCTCTCTCTCTCTCTCTCTCTCTCTCTCTCTCTCTCTCTCTCTCTCTCTCTCTCTCTCTCTCTCTCTCTCTCTCTCTCTCTCTCTCTCTCTCTCTCTCTCTCTCTCTCTCTCTCTCTCTCTCTCTCTCTCTCTCTCTCTCTCTCTCTCTCTCTCACTCTCTCTGTCTCTTCCAAAAATCTAATCTTTTTTTTTTTTTTCTTTCAGATTAGGGTCCCTCAACTTAGTTGATTTTTTTACCTTTTCTTTATGAAACAAATGTGTTAAAAGGGTTTTAGATTTTTCTACTCATTCTTTTTGTGCTTCTTCAAAGGCTCTCATAACGCATAAAGTTCTTGGCTTCATCATTTTTTGCTTTCAAGATTAATTTGGCATTATATCCATTGAAAGACACAAAATGAGAGGAGTTTCGACTCTCAAGAACTCACAAATCATCGTTTAAGACAAAATAATAGTCTTGTTTCTTTCAAATTAAGCCAATTAAAACACACAAACAAACAAGAATCTGAGAAACGTTATGTCTCTGTCTCTCTCTCTTTTTAATCAATGCTTTTTTTTCCAACTGTTTTCAAGCGTTTAATTACATTTACATGTTTTAAGAATCTGATATCTTGTTCTTAGTTTTGCAGTTTCTTCTCCCAACACATTGTGTGAGTTCTTGAGCTTTGTGGAATTGAAAGCTTTTAACATAAAGACTTAAAAGAGAGACAATGGGATGTTCTCATTCCAAGTTTAATGACGATGAAGCTGTTCAGATCTGCAAAGATAGGAAACGTTTCATCAAGCAAGCAGTTGAACATAGGACCGGGTTTGCTTCTGGCCACATTGCTTATATCCAGTCTCTAAGAAATGTTTCAGATGCTCTTCGTGAATATATCGAAGGAGACGAGCCACACGAGTTCTTGTTGGACACTTTCGTCACTCCAGTAAAGAGCAGCTCAGGCGGTTTCATCGAGGTATCTCCTCCTTCAAAAATGATTCAGAACGAGGCTGAGTCGAATATGAATGTTAATTACTTGATGGCTAGTGGAAGCAGAGCGGTTCGTGTTGAAGAAAAGCCTCTTTTGTCACCTGAGACTTTCCAGGTTGAGAGTTATGGAGCAGATAGTTTCTTTGGGATGAACTCACCTCAGCATAGTCCTGGATTAGGTGGTAGTCACAATATACCGCCTCCTTCGCCACAGAACTCCCAGTGGGATTTCTTTTGGAATCCATTCTCTTCATTGGATCATTACGGATACAGTTGTGATAACCAAAGTGGTACGGATGATGAGATGATGAGACGGCTGAAGCGGGTTCGTGAGGAAGAAGGGATTCCTGATCTTGAAGAAGATGAATATGTTAGGTTTGAGCATCATCATAACATGAAAGCAACAGAAGATTGTAATGGGGATACAACGGGTCAAGAAGATGATAAAGTAAAAGATGTTAATGAGGAGTGCGAGACTGAGAATGTGAGGGACACGAACTGCATTAGAACTCAAGAACGTGGAAGCATTGAAGTGACTACAGGGCATGTTGTTGGAGTTACCACAGATGATGCAAAAGGAGAGACACCTGGTTTTACTGTGTACTTGAATCGAAGACCGACGAGTATGGCAGAAGTTATTAAAGATCTTGAAGATCAGTTTGCGGTTATATGTACCGCTGGTAAAGAAGTCTCTGGTCTGTTGGAAGCTAGTCGAGCTCAATACACATCTTCCAATGAACTCAGTGGTAAGATTATAATCTTCTTTGTTTCTAACTAGATATAAAATGGATGTGGTTGGTTCTGAAACTTCTTATTGCAGCCATGAAAATGCTGAATCCAGTAGCTTTGTTCCGCTCAAGCGGCTCATCAAGATCGTCTTCCTCATCAAGATTCTTGATCAGCTCTTCCGGAGGTTCCAGGGCGAGTGAGTTTGAAACCAGCAGTGAGTTTTCGGAAGAATCTTGTATGCTTTCAGGTAGCCATCAGTCAACGTTGGACCGTCTATACGCTTGGGAAAAGAAACTCTATGATGAAGTTAAGGTAATAACTGAGACCTTTAACAGTATTTTCAGTTCTCTCTCTCTCTCTGTCTCTTGTTACCTGACTTGGATGTTGTGACAGTCTGGAGAACGAATACGGATTGCATATGAGAAGAAGTGTTTAGTGCTGAGGAATCAGGATGTGAAAGGAGCTGACTCTTCCTCGGTTGATAAAACAAGAAATATAATCAGAGATCTACACACTCAGATCAAGGTCTCTATACACTCAATCGAGTCTATCTCCCAAAGGATTGAGACTCTTCGTGACCAAGAACTGCTTCCACAACTTCTTGAGCTTCTTCAAGGGTATGCCAAAACATGTTTCAGAAAACACACAGGTTTCTTTCTCTTTGACTGATAAGAACATTGATAATGGTATTTTACAGATTAGCTCAAATGTGGAAAGTGATGGCAGAGTGTCACCAGATACAAAAGCGAACATTGGATGAAGCCAAGCTATTACTTGCAACCACACCTTCTAACCGTCACAAGAAGCAACAACAGACTTCACTACCGGAGATCAACCCTCAAAGATTAGCTCGTTCTGCATTGCATCTCGTGGCTCAGCTTCGAAACTGGAGAGCCTGCTTCCAAGCATGGATCACATCTCAGAGATCATACGTGCTGTCTTTAACCGGATGGTTACTCAGATGTTTCAGATGTGATCCTGATCCAGACAAAGTCAGATTAGTGTCTTGTCCTCACCCAATCTATGAAGTCTGTATCCAATGGTCAAGGTTGCTCAACGGGTTAAACGAGAAACCGGTGATAGACAAACTCGATTTCTTTGCATCTGGGATGGGTGCAATCTATGCTAGGCAGCTTAAGGAAGAACCATCTCCTGTAACAGATGGTTCGAGGAAGTACTCAGGACAAGACAGCATGGAGCTTGTTGAAGCTGAAAAAGTGGAAGAAGAGAAGATGATGACTGCTGAGAAACTAGCTGAGATTGCAGTTAAAGTACTTTGCCATGGAATGTCAGTTGCAGTAAGCTCACTCGCTGAGTTTTCCATTAGCTCAGCTGATGAACACTCGAAGCTTGTTAACCATCCAGAGGAGGACACCATGCCAGAGCAAACTGAGATGTAATACAACTTCTCATTTTATTTATTTATTTCTTCCTTTGGGCCAAAGAAGTTTAGGATGTTAGGTTAGTTTTAGCCCCCTGGGAGGCAAAATGTGTATTATTAAGACACTATAAGAGTTAGTTTCAGTAAGACTTCCAGTTTGGGATCTGGTTACTAGGATTATATGAACGTGTGCCATAAATTCTGATACACTAACTAACCTCATTAGAAAGTAGAAACCATATCAATATCAAAATATGTCTCTTTTTGACTAAGAGATCAAGAACAAACACATAAAAGGTGAATCTTGTGTTCTCTTTCTTACAAAGAAGTCAAGGAAAGAGAGATTTACATTACCAGTCCATTCGCAAAGAGAAGGCTTTTGGTATAGTCATCCTCGTTTCATCAGAAGTAGATCCTCCCATTCCCATCATGCATAATTAAAGAACAGTTGCGATAAACAGAGAAGCTATAAAAAAAAAAAAAAAGAGGAATTGAGCGCCAATTCGATCAAAGAAACAAGCAGCGGTTAGTCTTTTTATCCACGGTCTTCCATGATCGGTCACTGAAAGCTCAATTCGATCGATGCGATCTAGATTGTGTGTGGAGAGTGGACAAAATCTTAGGAATTAGGATACTTTTGACTTTTGAGTTTGAGCCTTTCTTGTTTTGCAATCCTCTTTGGGCCTTTACAAGGCCTGACTAAATCATCATTTTTTTTTGTTATGGTTAATCATCTTATGACTTATTAGGGTTTGGATAGTTCAAATTCTGTTATTAAACCATCCTTAAACCATTATACATGTATCAACTAATTATGATGGCCCATTACAACTGACGTCAAATTAAAATTATGGCCAAAGTGTACACACCAAAGTAGGGACCCTTTGTCATAATCTAAATCGTGAGTTTATGGAGGTTTTAACTTGCAAAACACTAGTTGTATATCTTTAAAAAACTTGCATCAAGCTTCAAAAATTAAATTGCGAGGTATGTTAACTAGTAATGTTGCAATCCTTTCTTTTTTTTTGGTCAACTATTACAAACCTTTGTAATTCCATTATTCAGTCTATATATATGATATTATTATGTGTTTATGATAGATGGTTTCCATCTAGCTAGACGAAACCCGGTTTACAGTAGTAAAGGGCCTATACCATATGCTTTACAATGGATCTATTAAGCCCTAATTTTCAATTCACAAGCTGGGATATGGTGTACGGAGTAGCTATGGTTCCGTTATACGCTGCGTTAGCCACCACTACATTAATAATTTCCGTGGGGTGCACGTTATCCCAGAATATGTATGTGTTTCGGTCTGGACAAACCGGTTTGTTCGCCGCACAAAGTTCTTGCCCCGGATCAACCGTACAGCAACTCCTATCGCCAACCGTAATCCCTACAATTTTCCAAATGAATGATTACAGCTTCTTGATCAAATTACTCTTAAAAAAAAACAATGCGTTACGTTTTCTTCAAGTATAGAATTACCTAGAGCAGCGAAATCTTCAGCATTTCCAGAGAAGGTATCAGCATAAGTGTACTTCGCTCCAGATTTGTTGTTGAATTCTGTGACTAGGGATTTGAGGTAAGTGTTGAAGATACTCGCTGCTTGGTTCACTTCTTCTGCACAGCCAATGCCGCCACCAAGGGTAGCAACAACCCGTGGTATACATCCTATCTTACCAATACTGAACAAAGCTACATTCTTCGCTCCTAATGCGTACAATTGCTATACAAACATGCATGCCACAGTTATATAGTGATCTAAACATTATGTAACAGATGATTATATTTAGGGTTGTTTGTTTCGTCTCGTCAATACTATATTTACCAGCAAATAGATACGGTAGCGGCGTATGAGAGATCGAGCGAACTGGTCAGGATTATATAGACGACGAGCAACTGTAGGAGGCGACAAGAAGTAGTTGTTTAGGTAATCGTTGCTTCCGATGCTGATTGTGTATAGACATTGCTCTAACCGACTCCGTGGCACCAGCGCTTTTATGATCGCCGACTGGTGGTTCTCTACTTGCTGTCTCAAACTGATTCGCTCACCCTATTAGTATTTTCAAGATTTAGTTATACTAGATATGGGACATATTAAGTAGTATATTTATCATTTTGGGTGGGGTTGTTACCATATTTTCGCTGGTGTCGTCGCGGATACCGCCGGCACCGGAAGCATAGTTGAGTCCGACGTTAGCTTGTGCCTGTGATGCTCCGGCGAACGGTGGAATGTAATCATTGAAACCCACTAGCTCAGCTAAAAAATAGTCCAACTTTGTTAACACTAAAAACAGAACGCTTGTAGATTAATCTGATCGATAGCTTTGATTTTAATTATTTTATAGTAACTTTTTTTTAATACTGCTGAATATTACAACAATTAATTTTAGTACCAAATATAATTATTTTTGTCTTTCTGGACTAATTATAAAGTTTGACTGAAATTTTTGGAATCCTTCAAATTTTGTGGTATATATGTTAAATTTTTAGGATTTTGGTGATAATTTTAGAAAATAAAACATAAAATGTTGTATTTATTTAGATTTAAGTATTTAAAGTTTAATTAAAAAATTAAAATATGTTTTAACAATAAAAACTACAAACATATCTTGAATCAGAAAGGTTTTTCATTTTGCTGGTCAAGAATAAAAAAAGTTCATCATGTATAAGTTCATTTACAATTTAATAATACTAACAAATATCTTAATAATTTATGGGGTTTTTCTTCTTCTAAAGCAACCTTGTCATGCATTATCTGCTATATGATGACATCGTAGCTAGTTGCTAATCGAATAATGTAAGAAAAATATGGAATTTTGTCTAACTAAAATCAAGAAAGCCGGTATGAAAACTAACCGATTACGTCTGGAGTATTCCGACCGTTGCTAAACCGACCGGTTGGACCTTGGGGAAAGTCTATACCATAAGGTAAATAGTTGACCTTTGCCAAAGTGTTCAAGGCATTGTTGTTACCGTTGTCGAAGACAGAGTCTCCAAACACGAAGTAACACGGCGCTTGCTGTCCATGCGCCGCTGGTGCGACCACTGCGGCTGCTAACACGGTGGCCACTATAAACCACAATGCCTTGGACTCTCCCTCGACCATTTTTAGGCAAATCGGATTATACGAAAAATGAGGAGAGAAAGCTAGCTAGCTTGATGAGAGAAAAAGAAAAAGGTTGGCTATATATATGGACGAGATTTGCAAACTCTAGATGGTTAGTTACTTACTTAGATGGATTGCTTCGAAAATTAAGAAACTATGCCACTATATATAGCACGAGGCTGAGTGAATTAAGGGAGACTTGGAAATTTATATATTTTTCCTTTGCATGAATTAAGAGGCTTCCTTTGAATTATCATTATCTATATGAGGTGGACGTGTTGATTATTTATTTTCGTTTTCTTTGCATGAATAAAGATTGATCTAATTCTTTTAGAAATGATAATCAATCTATCTGATTTACTATACATGTAGATTTAAAGCCTCCAGACAAAATCTTGTTTATTATATCGAATGCATTTTTAAGAACAAAGAATACGAATAGTTTGTGAAATACATATATATATATATATATATTTTTTTTTGTCAAAGTGAAAGCTTTACATATTAGTTTTTAAAATGTTCTTTCAATACGCCATCTGATATGGAACAAACTGCATTACGACAACATCTCAATTTGTGTACCAGAACCTTCAAAAAGCTTACTACAACAGTATGACTATCGTAGACGGTACATCTAACCATTTGACGACCAACCACTGGATCGAAAGATCCGATTAACAGAAAAAAAATACTTGAAATTATACATGAAATGGAATTTCAACGTTTAGAGAATTAAAGTGGCCTTCAATATGTATTTTTGCCAATAAATATTAAACACAAATTCAAAAGAACAAAAAATATAGATATTTGTAAATACGAATAAATAAGCAGTACGTTATGAAACTTAAATAAATACAAATTCTTCTCTTGACTAGTGCTAATACAAAATCTCTCAAACTAAACAAGTGCACAACTAGCCCATGCAAAAAGTTTGGTTAAGATATGCCAGATTCCACCAAATGCAAATGAACCTATAGCTAACCATACATTCATTCATCTATATCTCTCAATATTAATTGTAATGTATGGTACAATGTATATAGAATTTTATTTTGCAAAAAAGTAAGTAAGCTATATATATATATATATATATATATCATAATCGTTTAAGAATATAAAAGAAAATGACGTATTGAGTAAGCTAATTGGTAAAATTATCATAAAGGGCTACAACAAATGCCGTATTAAGAAGGTTATACCGTATACTCAACATACAATATGTTTATTCTACTATATGCAAATTAAAATATAACATCTCCCCTGTTTCATGTTCGGTAAAATAATAAAAACAGATCTGTTTTGAATGAGTTGGCCATTTGCCCCTTCTTTTTGTCAACTTGTTGTAACTTATAACCATAAACTTTGATAGACGACTTTTCATAATCGATTTGTCTCAGTGATGATGTAACTGTAGTTCTTTATATTTAGAGATGGACCAGATATGATATTACATTGATAGAAATATCAATGGTAGAAAAGAGATTATAGAAAATAGATAACATGTGATTGTGAGTGGCCCTAAACGATGATATGATTAACCATTATATTCTCCAGTTTTAACACTCAACCAATTTTTATAATTTGTACTACAGATGGATGATAACACACATTTTCCTTTTATAGAGGTCATTGTAATAATTCCTTTTTTTTTGGGGTCAAAATGTTACTATAATTAAGCCTAAGAAGTGTTTCTTACGAAAAGTCTCGCGAATTTAATTATCTAAACACCTAAGTACTATAATTAGATTCAAGTTGATCACAATTTTATCATGTTAAAGTCTTTTTAGTTATGATGACTTTAGAGTTGACTATTGAAATGACATCTTTTTTAAGTTTACTTTTAAAAAGAAACCACACCCCACTAGTAATCTTTGGTTACTACATTTTAAAACAGAAAATCTTTGGTTATATCAATTTAGAAATACAAAACCGAATTAACCAAAATTTACAGAATAAACCGATATTATCCAAATTTCTTGGTAATTTCGGTTTAATTCGGCCAAAAATATAAATAACCGAACTAACCGAACCGAATACAAATATTTTCGAAGGTAGGGCGAAAAAATTAGCAATCAAAGGTCGGAACTTTTCGAGGGTTTTAGTATCCGTCGCCGTCGATTTGTTTGTCGGTCACCGGTAGGGTTTAAGGTGTGTCTCATATAATCAAATTACTCTTCTTCTTCTCCTCTAACCCAATTCACTAGACAGACCTTGGAAGATGAAAAGGAAGGGTACGAGTCCGAAGAAATCTAAACCCTCGAAGAAGACGAAGAAGAACCCTAAAACCAAAACCCATCAAGTTGATGATTCTCCGGTTGAGGTAATAGTAGAAACCAAACCGTGTGACCAAACGGAAACGGTTACGGAGGTTATTGCTGAAGAGCATCAATGGAAGAACCTTAAGCTTATACTTTCGTTGCAGAACAAAGAATTGAGCGAGCAAGAGTAAGTTGCTACTTTAATTTCGTTAAAGTTTGTGACTTTTGATAACATTTGCAACAAAAGTACCAAAATTTGAAATTTTTTAGCTGGATGTGTTTTGTGGTTCTAATTGAATTGGGAGATAAAGCAAATGTACTAAAGGGATATGATGATTTGCAGGAAGGTGGAATTGGCTTACAGTTTTGTTAAAGGTTATGGAGGAGAAGATGGGAGTGACGAGGGTGAGGAGTGTCAAGCGGTTAATATATCGCGGTCGGTTGTGTTTCTCATCGACTGGATCATGTCACTGTTGATTTCTAAAGAAAAGAATCATTCCCTGACGGGTGAGTTTGATTCTCAACCAGATTTGGACTTCAGGTGTTGGGAGATCTTGAGCTTCTGCTTAAAGCAGTCATCAATCTTGGGGGTCTCTTTTAGTTTGCCAAGAAACCTTTTAAACGCTATTAGGTTTTTCACGGAAAATGTTTTAGCTGCAGTGAACATGTCTTTGTATTCGGAGGTCGATTTCCGCAATGGTGATGGTTTTAAAGTTTACAGCTCTGTGGTTGATTGTCTAGGCTTGTTGTTTTCATCCAAAAGTGGTGGCATGTCCAACGACAATTTAGACTTGTGGATTTCAACTGTTGAACCAGTTCTGATGCTCACGCGTAAAGTTCTTGCAGAGAATATGAAGGATAGTCTCGGTGATAGGTATTTTCTTCAGTTCTCTTGCTTGGTTCTTGAGCCATTTTCTAAGTTCTTGATGACTCATCCAACTACTAAGAAGAACGGGTTTCGTGATTTTCTGGACAAGCTTTTTGAGCCATTCTTGGATGTGTTGGGTCTATTAAACCTCAGCGAGGACAAGCACGTTGATATGGAAACAACCTTGCTGAAGTTGATTCAAGAAATATTATCTCTGGCTTTATTCCATTCAGCTCATATTGATGGGTTCTTAGGCCTGGGCGGAACGGAAAATATGGTGCAAAGCTATCATCGGCATTTCTTTACAAAGTTCGAGAACATGTTATTTATGAAGAAGGAGTTGGAGCTGAACTGTATGGGTTCATTGTTTAGGTTGTTTATTAACAGAGTGAGAAAACAACAAGGAGATTCAAATCAGTTGCAGGAAGGCATGACGACAACGGCCTCAACTTCCGGGCAAGCAGAAAGGCCATGGAAGCTGCAAGACACACCTAGAAATGATAATGAGTCTTCTGCAAAAAGTCATTGCACAAGTTCCCTCCGCCTGGAGACACGGAAATCACTTTTTGATTTCTTCCTGCATCTTATGGGACCTATATTACTCAAGGTCGATGAATATAAACAATCTTTCTCTGAAATGGCTCCTCTATTGGCTGATTTATGTGGTGTTATTAAAACAGCTAATAGTTTGCTGTTCCACTTTGCTCATGAGCGAATATATGTGAAGACAGAGGATGCATCTGGAGGAGCTTGCTCTGTTTTTTTCAAGAAGATCTTCGAAACAATAGTTTCAGTTGCTTCTCAGTTAAAAATTCATTATCCATATAATGATGCGTCAGAGATGCATGTTTTGTTAGCCAAGGAGCTAGTAACTGCAATAGGCTACCTGTTACAAATTGAATACGAAGTCATTGAGAGTGATTTAGTTACTTTGTGGCTAATCATTCTCTCTTTCCTGGAGTTTAGTAGTTTTTCACCAGAGAATTCAGAAGACGACTGCCCGTTGACGTCATTGTTACTTGGTCTTGGATGTCAGCTGATAAATCTATATAGTGACCTACGCCAGGTTTGTCAAAAATTTATCCCTTTGAGTGGTTGTCATGTTGTTATTTTCCTTCTGAAGAATGCTAATTTTTCCCTGATGATGTAGGTAAGTGTTGCTGTAGTTTCCCTGTGCAAAGCTGTAAGGCTTGTGATACCTGTTGTAACACCTGCTGATGGTGATAATGATAAGATGATCGACGCTGGAGAGCTTCTTCTAGCAACTGTGTTCCCTTTAGAAAGAAGTGAAAAATCAGTGGAAAAGCTCTTGTCATCTCAAGATTTAAGACTTGTTATACATAGAGCTATTAAAGTGATACCAGAAGGCCAAGCAAGTGGTTGTATCACGAGCTTGGCAACAGATTTATCAGAAACCATGATGTGGATAAAAGAAGTTTGTTGCTCAACAAGTGCTGGAGCACAAGATGGACCAGTGGCAGCATTCTTGGCCGTATCTTTGTCTGATATATATTCAGTTATTCTCGACTCACTAACTATTACAACAGGTAATAGTATCCCTGTTGGCCAGTCCATGAAAGATCTGCTGGACCTCATCAGTCCATCCTTAACTCATCTGGTTTCTTCAGACTCAGATTGCATTGAAAATTTCTTTTCTGCTGTCACGGAAATGCGTTTGGACTTTATAATGGCTAAAAGGAAGAGAGCGACCTACAGAAAGTCTGTGCGCTTGTTTATTGTTTTTGTCTTGCGTATTTACATGTCTTCCAGAAGCTTATATAGGCAGGTGACTAGTCTTATGCCTCCCAAAAAACAAAAAGATATGGCTGGTATTAAGGGCGACTCTGTTGCAGCTCGTTGCGGAAGTGATTGGATAAAAGAGAAAAGCTGGAATTATGAGGGCTATTTTTCATTGATCTCTCAACCTTCAGCTTCCATTGTCAACATCATCAAACACATTTCAGCTAAATACCTGAAGGGTGACAGTGCAGATTGCTGTTTGCTGATATATTTATTGTATAGAGTCACTCTTCAGAGACTTGTTGATTTGAACAGGCACATCAAATCACTTGATTATGTGTCACAGATAAGTGATAATCAGATACATGGTACAATGCTCAAGCATGTATCAGTTCTTAAGCGTGAAGGAGAAGAGCTTACTGATTTCCTTTTGGGTAACAACATCATATCAGGATTTGCTGATGTTGGAACTTTTGAAATGTTAGAAGACACTGATCAGTGGATTCTCAGGTTTTCTGGCATCAACCGAAAGTGTTTGCCTGCTTTGCGTTTGTGGGTTCTTAGCCAGCATNGATGGGAGTGACGAGGGTGAGGAGTGTCAAGCGGTTAATATATCGCGGTCGGTTGTGTTTCTCATCGACTGGATCATGTCACTGTTGATTTCTAAAGAAAAGAATCATTCCCTGACGGGTGAGTTTGATTCTCAACCAGCTTTGGACTTCAGGTGTTGGGATATCTTCAGCTTCTGCTTGAAGCAGTCATCAATCTTGGGCGTCTCTTTTAGTTTGCCAAGAAACCTTTTAAACGCTATTAGGGTTTTCATGGAAAATGTTTTAGCTGCACTGAACAGGTCTTTATATTCGGAGGTCGATTTCCGCAATGGTGAAGGTTTTAAAGTTTACAGCTCTGTGGTTTATTGTCTAGGCTTGTTGTTTTCATCCAAAAGTAGCATGTCCAGCGACAATTTAGACTTGTGGATTCCAACTGTTGAACCAGTTCTGATGCTCACGCGTAAAGTTCTTGCAGAGAATATGAAGGATAGTCTTGGTGATAGGTATTTTCTTCAGCTCTCTTGTTTGGTTCTTGAGCCATTCTCTAAGTTCTTGATGACCCATCCAAATACTAAGAGGAACGGGAAGAACGGGTTTCGTGATTTTCTGGACAAGCTTTTTAAGCCATTCTTGGATGTGTTGGGTCTATTAAACCTCAGCGAGGACAAGCACGCGGATATGGAAACAACCTTGCTGAAGTTGATTCAAGAAATATTATCTCTGGCTTTGTTCCATTCAGCTCATATTGATGGGTTCTTAGGTCTGGGCGGAGCGAAAAATATGGTGCAAAGCTATCATCGGCATTTCTTTGTTAAGTTCGAGAATATGTTATTTATGAAGGAGGAGTTGGAGCTGAACTGTATGGGGTCATTGTTTAGGTTGTTTATTAACAGAGTGATAAAACAACAAGGAGATTCAAATCAGTTGCAGGAAGGCATGACGACAACGGCCTCAACTGCCGGACAAGCAGAAAGGCCATGGAAGCTGCAAGACACAGCTAGTGTCAGTCATTGCACAAGTGCCCTCCGCCTGGAGACACGGAAATCACTTTTTGATTTCTTCCTGCATCTTTTGGGACCTATATTACTCAAGGTCGATGAATATAAACAATCTTTCTCTGAAATGGCTCCTCTATTGGCTGATTTATGTTGTGTTATTAAAACAGCTAATAGTTTGCTGTTCCACTTTGCTCATGAGCGAATATATGTGAAGACAGAGGATGCATCTGGAGGAGCTTGCTCTGTTTTTTTCAAGAAGATCTTCGAAACAATAGTTTCAGTTGCTTCTCAGTTAAAAATTCATTATCCATATAATGATGCGTCAGAGATGCATGTTTTGTTAGCCAAGGAGCTAGTAACTGCAATAGGCTACCTGTTACAAATTGAATACGAAGTCATTGAGAGTGATTTAGTTACTTTGTGGCTAATCATTCTCTCTTTCCTGGAGTTTAGTAGTTTTTCACCAGAGAATTCAGAAGACGACTGCCCGTTGACGTCATTGTTACTTGGTCTTGGATGTCAGCTGATAAATCTATATAGTGACCTACGCCAGGTTTGTCAAAAATTTATCCCTTTGAGTGGTTGTCATGTTGTTATTTTCCTTCTGAAGAATGCTAATTTTTCCCTGATGATGTAGGTAAGTGTTGCTGTAGTTTCCCTGTGCAAAGCTGTAAGGCTTGTGATACCTGTTGTAACACCTGCTGATGGTGATAATGATAAGATGATCGACGCTGGAGAGCTTCTTCTAGCAACTGTGTTCCCTTTAGAAAGAAGTGAAAAATCAGTGGAAAAGCTCTTGTCATCTCAAGATTTAAGACTTGTTATACATAGAGCTATTAAAGTGATACCAGAAGGCCAAGCAAGTGGTTGTATCACGAGCTTGGCAACAGATTTATCAGAAACCATGATGTGGATAAAAGAAGTTTGTTGCTCAACAAGTGCTGGAGCACAAGATGGACCAGTGGCAGCATTCTTGGCCGTATCTTTGTCTGATATATATTCAGTTATTCTCGACTCACTAACTATTACAACAGGTAATAGTATCCCTGTTGGCCAGTCCATGAAAGATCTGCTGGACCTCATCAGTCCATCCTTAACTCATCTGGTTTCTTCAGACTCAGATTGCATTGAAAATTTCTTTTCTGCTGTCACGGAAATGCGTTTGGACTTTATAATGGCTAAAAGGAAGAGAGCGACCTACAGAAAGTCTGTGCGCTTGTTTATTGTTTTTGTCTTGCGTATTTACATGTCTTCCAGAAGCTTATATAGGCAGGTGACTAGTCTTATGCCTCCCAAAAAACAAAAAGATATGGCTGGTATTAAGGGCGACTCTGTTGCAGCTCGTTGCGGAAGTGATTGGATAAAAGAGAAAAGCTGGAATTATGAGGGCTATTTTTCATTGATCTCTCAACCTTCAGCTTCCATTGTCAACATCATCAAACACATTTCAGCTAAATACCTGAAGGGTGACAGTGCAGATTGCTGTTTGCTGATATATTTATTGTATAGAGTCACTCTTCAGAGACTTGTTGATTTGAACAGGCACATCAAATCACTTGATTATGTGTCACAGATAAGTGATAATCAGATACATGGTACAATGCTCAAGCATGTATCAGTTCTTAAGCGTGAAGGAGAAGAGCTTACTGATTTCCTTTTGGGTAACAACATCATATCAGGATTTGCTGATGTTGGAACTTTTGAAATGTTAGAAGACACTGATCAGTGGATTCTCAGGTTTTCTGGCATCAACCGAAAGTGTTTGCCTGCTTTGCGTTTGTGGGTTCTTAGCCAGCATATTGATCTTTGGTGCCCCCATGCAGGAAAAAAGAAATTGAAGAATTTTCTGTCTCAGCTAATAGGTAGTTCTGTTCCGTCAGTATTGAACGGAGTGGGTATGTCTACCCCTGACTGGGAGAATAATGTAGACAACGGCACTCAAAAGAAGAAGATACGGTTGGAACAGTTCTCGCTAAGACTTCTTTTTGATTCAGTACTTTTTGAGCATGAAGTAAGTCATCTTTCTTTGGTGCAAAATTGTCCTTTTCAATTTTTATTTCGGATCTTTAAGCGCTTATATCCAAATATTTATTTGAGTTTTTCGATTAGTTTGTTCGCAGATATCTGGCGCCGNATTTGGACTTCAGGTGTTGGGAGATCTTGAGCTTCTGCTTAAAGCAGTCATCAATCTTGGGGGTCTCTTTTAGTTTGCCAAGAAACCTTTTAAACGCTATTAGGTTTTTCACGGAAAATGTTTTAGCTGCAGTGAACATGTCTTTGTATTCGGAGGTCGATTTCCGCAATGGTGATGGTTTTAAAGTTTACAGCTCTGTGGTTGATTGTCTAGGCTTGTTGTTTTCATCCAAAAGTGGTGGCATGTCCAACGACAATTTAGACTTGTGGATTTCAACTGTTGAACCAGTTCTGATGCTCACGCGTAAAGTTCTTGCAGAGAATATGAAGGATAGTCTCGGTGATAGGTATTTTCTTCAGTTCTCTTGCTTGGTTCTTGAGCCATTTTCTAAGTTCTTGATGACTCATCCAACTACTAAGAAGAACGGGTTTCGTGATTTTCTGGACAAGCTTTTTGAGCCATTCTTGGATGTGTTGGGTCTATTAAACCTCAGCGAGGACAAGCACGTTGATATGGAAACAACCTTGCTGAAGTTGATTCAAGAAATATTATCTCTGGCTTTATTCCATTCAGCTCATATTGATGGGTTCTTAGGCCTGGGCGGAACGGAAAATATGGTGCAAAGCTATCATCGGCATTTCTTTACAAAGTTCGAGAACATGTTATTTATGAAGAAGGAGTTGGAGCTGAACTGTATGGGTTCATTGTTTAGGTTGTTTATTAACAGAGTGAGAAAACAACAAGGAGATTCAAATCAGTTGCAGGAAGGCATGACGACAACGGCCTCAACTTCCGGGCAAGCAGAAAGGCCATGGAAGCTGCAAGACACACCTAGAAATGATAATGAGTCTTCTGCAAAAAGTCATTGCACAAGTTCCCTCCGCCTGGAGACACGGAAATCACTTTTTGATTTCTTCCTGCATCTTATGGGACCTATATTACTCAAGGTCGATGAATATAAACAATCTTTCTCTGAAATGGCTCCTCTATTGGCTGATTTATGTGGTGTTATTAAAACAGCTAATAGTTTGCTGTTCCACTTTGCTCATGAGCGAATATATGTGAAGACAGAGGATGCATCTGGAGGAGCTTGCTCTGTTTTTTTCAAGAAGATCTTCGAAACAATAGTTTCAGTTGCTTCTCAGTTAAAAATTCATTATCCATATAATGATGCGTCAGAGATGCATGTTTTGTTAGCCAAGGAGCTAGTAACTGCAATAGGCTACCTGTTACAAATTGAATACGAAGTCATTGAGAGTGATTTAGTTACTTTGTGGCTAATCATTCTCTCTTTCCTGGAGTTTAGTAGTTTTTCACCAGAGAATTCAGAAGACGACTGCCCGTTGACGTCATTGTTACTTGGTCTTGGATGTCAGCTGATAAATCTATATAGTGACCTACGCCAGGTTTGTCAAAAATTTATCCCTTTGAGTGGTTGTCATGTTGTTATTTTCCTTCTGAAGAATGCTAATTTTTCCCTGATGATGTAGGTAAGTGTTGCTGTAGTTTCCCTGTGCAAAGCTGTAAGGCTTGTGATACCTGTTGTAACACCTGCTGATGGTGATAATGATAAGATGATCGACGCTGGAGAGCTTCTTCTAGCAACTGTGTTCCCTTTAGAAAGAAGTGAAAAATCAGTGGAAAAGCTCTTGTCATCTCAAGATTTAAGACTTGTTATACATAGAGCTATTAAAGTGATACCAGAAGGCCAAGCAAGTGGTTGTATCACGAGCTTGGCAACAGATTTATCAGAAACCATGATGTGGATAAAAGAAGTTTGTTGCTCAACAAGTGCTGGAGCACAAGATGGACCAGTGGCAGCATTCTTGGCCGTATCTTTGTCTGATATATATTCAGTTATTCTCGACTCACTAACTATTACAACAGGTAATAGTATCCCTGTTGGCCAGTCCATGAAAGATCTGCTGGACCTCATCAGTCCATCCTTAACTCATCTGGTTTCTTCAGACTCAGATTGCATTGAAAATTTCTTTTCTGCTGTCACGGAAATGCGTTTGGACTTTATAATGGCTAAAAGGAAGAGAGCGACCTACAGAAAGTCTGTGCGCTTGTTTATTGTTTTTGTCTTGCGTATTTACATGTCTTCCAGAAGCTTATATAGGCAGGTGACTAGTCTTATGCCTCCCAAAAAACAAAAAGATATGGCTGGTATTAAGGGCGACTCTGTTGCAGCTCGTTGCGGAAGTGATTGGATAAAAGAGAAAAGCTGGAATTATGAGGGCTATTTTTCATTGATCTCTCAACCTTCAGCTTCCATTGTCAACATCATCAAACACATTTCAGCTAAATACCTGAAGGGTGACAGTGCAGATTGCTGTTTGCTGATATATTTATTGTATAGAGTCACTCTTCAGAGACTTGTTGATTTGAACAGGCACATCAAATCACTTGATTATGTGTCACAGATAAGTGATAATCAGATACATGGTACAATGCTCAAGCATGTATCAGTTCTTAAGCGTGAAGGAGAAGAGCTTACTGATTTCCTTTTGGGTAACAACATCATATCAGGATTTGCTGATGTTGGAACTTTTGAAATGTTAGAAGACACTGATCAGTGGATTCTCAGGTTTTCTGGCATCAACCGAAAGTGTTTGCCTGCTTTGCGTTTGTGGGTTCTTAGCCAGCATATTGATCTTTGGTGCCCCCATGCAGGAAAAAAGAAATTGAAGAATTTTCTGTCTCAGCTAATAGGTAGTTCTGTTCCGTCAGTATTGAACGGAGTGGGTATGTCTACCCCTGACTGGGAGAATAATGTAGACAACGGCACTCAAAAGAAGAAGATACGGTTGGAACAGTTCTCGCTAAGACTTCTTTTTGATTCAGTACTTTTTGAGCATGAAGTAAGTCATCTTTCTTTGGTGCAAAATTGTCCTTTTCAATTTTTATTTCGGATCTTTAAGCGCTTATATCCAAATATTTATTTGAGTTTTTCGATTAGTTTGTTCGCAGATATCTGGCGCCGAGTTTCTCTCACGTACTGAAAATGACAGCAGAAGCTTTTTTTATGGATTTTACTGAAGAAGTTAACTTTGATTCACCGTCAGATTGGTCGGAGGTGTTAATCCTGCTTGAAAAGGCAATTGCCAATTTACCGGGAAAGCTTCAATCAGAAGCCTTTCTAGAAGCACATGTGTCACAGGTGGACAATCGGAAGTTCACAGCTTGTCAAAATTTGCTAAATCTTTTATGTGGGATGCCCAAGGAGTATATGAATAAGAAATCATTCCAACTTCATGCAAGTTATGTTCTCGACCTTGAGAGGTAACTATATTAGTATATAGCATATGCTTTTTCTGTACGTTTACTGCAGTAAGGCGTGTGTTGTTTACCCTAAATTTCATTGGCAAATATTTTAACAAATTTTACTCTGTCAATATCTCTTGTAGGTTTATAGTATTTAGCATGTTGAGATGTTTGAACAAGCTGTCTCCGGGTGATATGCAAANTTGATATGGAAACAACCTTGCTGAAGTTGATTCAAGAAATATTATCTCTGGCTTTATTCCATTCAGCTCATATTGATGGGTTCTTAGGCCTGGGCGGAACGGAAAATATGGTGCAAAGCTATCATCGGCATTTCTTTACAAAGTTCGAGAACATGTTATTTATGAAGAAGGAGTTGGAGCTGAACTGTATGGGTTCATTGTTTAGGTTGTTTATTAACAGAGTGAGAAAACAACAAGGAGATTCAAATCAGTTGCAGGAAGGCATGACGACAACGGCCTCAACTTCCGGGCAAGCAGAAAGGCCATGGAAGCTGCAAGACACACCTAGAAATGATAATGAGTCTTCTGCAAAAAGTCATTGCACAAGTTCCCTCCGCCTGGAGACACGGAAATCACTTTTTGATTTCTTCCTGCATCTTATGGGACCTATATTACTCAAGGTCGATGAATATAAACAATCTTTCTCTGAAATGGCTCCTCTATTGGCTGATTTATGTGGTGTTATTAAAACAGCTAATAGTTTGCTGTTCCACTTTGCTCATGAGCGAATATATGTGAAGACAGAGGATGCATCTGGAGGAGCTTGCTCTGTTTTTTTCAAGAAGATCTTCGAAACAATAGTTTCAGTTGCTTCTCAGTTAAAAATTCATTATCCATATAATGATGCGTCAGAGATGCATGTTTTGTTAGCCAAGGAGCTAGTAACTGCAATAGGCTACCTGTTACAAATTGAATACGAAGTCATTGAGAGTGATTTAGTTACTTTGTGGCTAATCATTCTCTCTTTCCTGGAGTTTAGTAGTTTTTCACCAGAGAATTCAGAAGACGACTGCCCGTTGACGTCATTGTTACTTGGTCTTGGATGTCAGCTGATAAATCTATATAGTGACCTACGCCAGGTTTGTCAAAAATTTATCCCTTTGAGTGGTTGTCATGTTGTTATTTTCCTTCTGAAGAATGCTAATTTTTCCCTGATGATGTAGGTAAGTGTTGCTGTAGTTTCCCTGTGCAAAGCTGTAAGGCTTGTGATACCTGTTGTAACACCTGCTGATGGTGATAATGATAAGATGATCGACGCTGGAGAGCTTCTTCTAGCAACTGTGTTCCCTTTAGAAAGAAGTGAAAAATCAGTGGAAAAGCTCTTGTCATCTCAAGATTTAAGACTTGTTATACATAGAGCTATTAAAGTGATACCAGAAGGCCAAGCAAGTGGTTGTATCACGAGCTTGGCAACAGATTTATCAGAAACCATGATGTGGATAAAAGAAGTTTGTTGCTCAACAAGTGCTGGAGCACAAGATGGACCAGTGGCAGCATTCTTGGCCGTATCTTTGTCTGATATATATTCAGTTATTCTCGACTCACTAACTATTACAACAGGTAATAGTATCCCTGTTGGCCAGTCCATGAAAGATCTGCTGGACCTCATCAGTCCATCCTTAACTCATCTGGTTTCTTCAGACTCAGATTGCATTGAAAATTTCTTTTCTGCTGTCACGGAAATGCGTTTGGACTTTATAATGGCTAAAAGGAAGAGAGCGACCTACAGAAAGTCTGTGCGCTTGTTTATTGTTTTTGTCTTGCGTATTTACATGTCTTCCAGAAGCTTATATAGGCAGGTGACTAGTCTTATGCCTCCCAAAAAACAAAAAGATATGGCTGGTATTAAGGGCGACTCTGTTGCAGCTCGTTGCGGAAGTGATTGGATAAAAGAGAAAAGCTGGAATTATGAGGGCTATTTTTCATTGATCTCTCAACCTTCAGCTTCCATTGTCAACATCATCAAACACATTTCAGCTAAATACCTGAAGGGTGACAGTGCAGATTGCTGTTTGCTGATATATTTATTGTATAGAGTCACTCTTCAGAGACTTGTTGATTTGAACAGGCACATCAAATCACTTGATTATGTGTCACAGATAAGTGATAATCAGATACATGGTACAATGCTCAAGCATGTATCAGTTCTTAAGCGTGAAGGAGAAGAGCTTACTGATTTCCTTTTGGGTAACAACATCATATCAGGATTTGCTGATGTTGGAACTTTTGAAATGTTAGAAGACACTGATCAGTGGATTCTCAGGTTTTCTGGCATCAACCGAAAGTGTTTGCCTGCTTTGCGTTTGTGGGTTCTTAGCCAGCATATTGATCTTTGGTGCCCCCATGCAGGAAAAAAGAAATTGAAGAATTTTCTGTCTCAGCTAATAGGTAGTTCTGTTCCGTCAGTATTGAACGGAGTGGGTATGTCTACCCCTGACTGGGAGAATAATGTAGACAACGGCACTCAAAAGAAGAAGATACGGTTGGAACAGTTCTCGCTAAGACTTCTTTTTGATTCAGTACTTTTTGAGCATGAAGTAAGTCATCTTTCTTTGGTGCAAAATTGTCCTTTTCAATTTTTATTTCGGATCTTTAAGCGCTTATATCCAAATATTTATTTGAGTTTTTCGATTAGTTTGTTCGCAGATATCTGGCGCCGAGTTTCTCTCACGTACTGAAAATGACAGCAGAAGCTTTTTTTATGGATTTTACTGAAGAAGTTAACTTTGATTCACCGTCAGATTGGTCGGAGGTGTTAATCCTGCTTGAAAAGGCAATTGCCAATTTACCGGGAAAGCTTCAATCAGAAGCCTTTCTAGAAGCACATGTGTCACAGGTGGACAATCGGAAGTTCACAGCTTGTCAAAATTTGCTAAATCTTTTATGTGGGATGCCCAAGGAGTATATGAATAAGAAATCATTCCAACTTCATGCAAGTTATGTTCTCGACCTTGAGAGGTAACTATATTAGTATATAGCATATGCTTTTTCTGTACGTTTACTGCAGTAAGGCGTGTGTTGTTTACCCTAAATTTCATTGGCAAATATTTTAACAAATTTTACTCTGTCAATATCTCTTGTAGGTTTATAGTATTTAGCATGTTGAGATGTTTGAACAAGCTGTCTCCGGGTGATATGCAAAACCTTTTCAGCCTGTTCATCACTTGCAGAAAAACTTTGAAAAGTATTGTTATGGTTTCTTGCGACAAGGTGCTAGAAGCTTCCAAGTTACCTTTATCAAATAGTTCGTTGTTGGCTTCTTGGCTTTTCGAATCAGCACAAGCTGTGGTTACTTTTCAAATGAGATCTAGGAATGATTTTACAGGAAAAGCAAGGGACGCTCTCTTTTCTTTGATGGATCACACATCATATATGTTTCTAACCGTAAGTAAATATCAGTTCAGCAAGGCACTACCATTGTCTGATAAACAACTCATTTCATCAGAACTTTCGGACGGAGCTGGACAAGGGGACCTTATATTTGAGAGTTTGACAGAACAGGCAGAAACTTTACTAAATGCTTTGAGGGTTACCTTTAGGGATGAGGTAACAGCCTTTGAATGTGAGACGCTGATACTGAACAAGTTAACACCTATATTTTCTTGTTTTAGTGGATTGTTGTGGGGATTAGCATCTGCAGTGGGTCAAAGAGATATGCATAAGAATCATCAAAACACAAAACTGAAATGGAAATCAGAACAGTTCTCGAAGTTTTCCCGCATTATCTATGTGCTTAGCAATTTTATTGAGGTTTTTGCACAGTGTCTGTTTTTTAGTGGTGATTGGCTGCGGGAAATCCAAACCAAGATTAACTGGACCATATTGTTTGATGGGACCGAGGGTTCAATTGGTATGTGTGGTGACGTAGTAGAGACCACTGATGTGAAAAAGAAAATTATTGAGAGCATGATAAAGGGTGATACCTCGGAAAAAGTATTGGCACTCAGGCATCTGTTAATTGCTTCTGCTGCTATCCTAAGGCTAAATCTGCAGATTGATGGCATTACCTTCTCACCTACATTTGTCTCTGTTCTCACGGGCATTTCAAATGATCTACTGTCTGAATTCGCAGACATGAGCGAGGTACCGGTTGAATTCTCATTTATTTGGTTGGATGGTGCAGTGAAAGTTCTTGAAGAATTAGGGAGCCAATTCTGCTTATTTAACCCTTCATCAAACGAAGATCTGTATTCAAAGTTGATTGAGTTGCACCTGAAGGTGATTGGGAAATGCATATCACTACAAGGAAAAGAGGCCACCTTGGAATCTCACGAGACAGGATTTGGTACTAATGCAATCCATGCGAAGCAACTGTTATTAGCAAAAAATCAGTCTCACGGATTGCACTGGTTGGATGAATTAAAACAGAGGCTTAGGATATCATTTATAGTTTTCATACATAGGTCCTCAGAGTTACACTTATTTTCTGGAGTACAGGCTATAGAAAGATCACTAGTTGGAGTATGGGAAGTGTGCCCAGCTATCTATTGCATACAGTCTGGAAACAGAGATGGGGGCAGAATCTCTGAAACCGCTGCTGCTGGTCTTGACTGTCTGGACCTAATTCTGGAACATGCCACAGGTAAGAAATTGTTTTCCGAAAGCAATCGTACTAAACTTGATGTTAATAGTTGCAATAGTGAATTTACATTAATGAAACGAATCTTGCTGCCATTTCTTGCCGTTGGATGTATGTGTAGTATGATGATTCAGACACATTGTGAATCCAAATTTTGTTATTTTTGCTTAAGGTATCAATATTGTCTGTTATGTTTTGTAGGTCGCAAACGTTTGAATGTGGTTAAAAGGCACATCCAAGGCTTAATATCTGCAGTGTTCGGTATCATGGCTCACATGCAGAGTCCATTTATTTTCTTCACAAATGCAGTTGTTGGCAACGAAGGTGCCAATTCTCCGGATGCTGGGTCAGTAATTCTCATGTGTGTTGAAGTCTTGATAAGAATAGCAGGGAAACACGCTTTGTTTCAGATGGATTCATCACACATAAGCCAATCCATACATATTCCCGGAGCAATTTTTCGAGATTACCTTCAGATAATACCAAGGGTGGGATTCTCGGTTCTAGATGGAAATTTGTTACGTCAGGATGATGAGCAACACGATCTGTTAGGAAGCTCAAAAGATCTTCAAGTAGACCAGAAATTCTCGATGAGCCTGTATGCTGCATGCTGCCGACTATTATATACAGCTGTTAAGCATCATAAGTGGTAAGTAGAGTTTTATTTTGCTTACTCACAAAGTCCTGTTAAATTTCAGTATCTTAGAACTGATCTGATTTCGTGCTGTGACATATCAACATCTAGTGAAACTGAGGGGTCCATTGCTACACTCCAAGAATCTGTCTCGGCGCTTCTTTATTGTTTGGAGTCGGCAGGAAATAAATTGGGCAATTATGATTCATGGGAAGTGGAAGAGGGAATTAGATGTGCGTGTTTCCTCCGGAGGATCTATGAAGAGGTACGTCACTGCATCTACCATTCCTTCCTTTTGGGATTGAGAATGTAAAACCTATTTCAGTTTTTAACAATCTTGTGGACTCTTAAGGTGTCAACTAAGCTTAGAACTTTTGTTTCTACAACTGTGTCTCATTTTTGCTCTAAAACCAACTGGATTGCAGCTAAGACAACAGAAGGAGGTCTTTGGACAGCATTGTTTCAAGTTCTTGTCAAGTTACATATGGGTTTCTTCCGGTTATGGACCTCTTAAGACGGGTCTCAAAAGGTACCCTTTCTCTCTCTTCTTACATATACTCCAGAAATGGCTTAATGGTGTTTGTCCTCAAGTTTAAGGATGCCACCAGCATAAGTAGATAAGAGTTAATTGATTTTACAACTTTTTCAGGGAGGTAGATGAAGCTTTAAGACCTGGTGTGTATGCTCTTATAGACTCTTGCTCACCTAACGATCTTCAATATCTCCATACAGTATTTGGTGGTAAAGACTTTTTTTTTTTACTTGTCACATCATTAATGTTCTAATAATGCTAGAATCGGTTATGGACATAATTTGTGTGTCTCTGGTCTTTCTTTGATATTCTGCAGAAGGCCCTTGTAGAAACTCTCTAGCAACTCTGCAACAAGACTACAAGTTGAATTTCAAGTACCATGGAAAAGTCTAGAACAGTCAGAAATTAGTTTTCTGCTTTTTTTCTAGTTGAGGTAGGCTCATTTTCGGGGATAATGGGATTTGCTCTCTTGTTGAAGTTGTAAAGTTGGGCATTCTCTAGAGTCTCTAGACCAGACTCTATGGTCAGTTTTGTTCTTATTGCATTCCTTTATGAAAATTACAAAAAAAAAATCCAAACCATGTGTTTTTTCCTAATATGATAATGATGATGTTTCACAAACCTGTTCGTAGATATTAAAGAAAATTATAATAATCTGTCTTCATAAAAAATTAGACTGCTCAATGAAAGCTAAAAAAAAGAAGACAAAACTTAGATAGATATCTTAGACTTTTAATTTGAGCATTAAATGTCTTAAGACTTTTGAAGTATGAAGAATTGTTTGGTAGAAACTCTTGCCTTTGTGTTGAAAGATAGTAATTGGTAATGGTTTATGTCAAATAGAGAAGATCATTTTTTTTTTTTTTTGGTAGGAGAATATATGTAATCGAATATATATTGATTTTTGTCTGCCACTAAACAGTCACATTCTTTGCTAGGAACTTATAAATAATTAAAGTTTTATTTTTAAACAAGATATTTCCCAACGATTGTCAAACCATGTAGTATCTCCGACGATTCTCGGCGGCTACGACCATCAGTTTCCACGATGCCGGCGGCTTATACATACAATGATACAATGGTCGTTGTGAATGAAATTGACCAAGTCATTGTCCTTCTAGTCGAATCCATCATATTATATTGGGAGCCGAAAGTGTGTCCTTTACTTTGGTCGGTTTTTGATATTTGTCATTATTTTTATTCTGAAATATAAAAATTTAGTTTGATGTATACATTTCTTGAAGCTTAAATGACAACATAATCATTTATTCTCTTACCCAAAAAAGAAACATTCATTATCTCCTTATTGCTGATTTTGTACTATTCTCGATATAGATTGTATCGTCAACTTTGTAAATTACACGATTGATATACGAGAAGAGAAAAAAATATATATCGATTGTATAAAGTTTTTGTATTCCTATTATTCTGAGACGGTGAAATTTCATTACGAGACGTGCCCAACCCTAAACTAACACCACAATTATTGAGCACATTTATATGCTGTTATATCTATATATATAATATATCACGCGAACGTACGCACATTAACAAGGTGGAAACATATTATAATTTGGGAAATACTCCATATTATATTATGTTCATTTTGGTAATCACGGCAGCGAACGTTTATGCTAAATGTTTATAACTTTACTCATTATCAAATTAATATATAAGTTTTCTATGATTATCGCTGTATAATTGTGGACGTGTAACTAATCATATATTTATGGGAGCCTTTTCCTGTTATGTGTGAAAAACTAGGATATATTTTTAGCCAGAACTTAATAAAGCCTTTAATTTGACTCGATCACAAGTAAAGCAAGCACGTATAGTCACGATTTGAAGTAAGATGCTGATGGAAAAATTTTGACCAAAGTACGAAACTATATATACCAACACACAGTGAAATCTATTGATAAAGTGGTCCTAATTTCTGAAAAAAGAATATTCCTGTATTCCATCTTTCTATCTCTTTCCTTTTATGTTGTTACATTTCCATTAAAACAGTAATTTTTTCTTAATTAGTTAAAAAATAAAATCATAAATCTTGTTTTTTTCTTTAATCCTTGATGAATTTGACTTATAAATCTCATAATATGCTGCCAACCTACACACACATATATATATATATATATATATATATATATTGTATATGTGTGGTTTAGCAATGTTGTGATAGTTACAAGAAAACAAGTTTTTTTGGTCAATATATAAGTAAGAGAGTGATATTATTATTAGAGATAATATAACACATTGTTTATATTTTTCAATGGGATGAATAGCATTCGAGAATATGAATTAAAATTATAGTTCAACATTAGCGAACTTAGACTCGCAAAAAACATGAATCATACCAAACTGTTTTCTTTATATTGTTTTTAATATACACGCTTTGTTTTGTGAAGATTGACCTTTTTGGTTTTTTTTTTTAAAATGTGTTTCATAGTTTTATGATATACTTTTACCTACTCCATATTAATTAAAATAGATGTCAGATAAAATATAATTGAATTAGTGCTGGCAAAACAATTAAACTAAATCAAACAAAATTTAATTCACATAAATACTTGTAAAAAAAGAAAATGGATTCAAGAAGTTAATTATTAAATGTTTTTAATATTTATGAGAATGAAAAAAATGAATCCTTATGAAACAAAGGACATATATATATATATATATCTTTTTTTTTGTCAATAAAGGAAATATATTTGAAGATAGAAAAAAATATTAAGAACAACTCATGAAAGACACCCCAAAGCAAAAAAATAATAAACTACTTATAAAGATTGTTCAAATTAATAAAATGATCAAAATGTAGTCAATAGTTTTCTGCCAACTAAGATTGGTCTAAATTAATCACCTAAAGAAAGCTATTTAATCAACCTAAGACTTTATTTTCTCTCTCTAAATTCATGAAACAAACCCATTTCATTTGTAAACAATCATTAAAAAGCTTGAAACTAGTAGTATTATTATTTGTTAAACGAAGAAGACCGGAAGTAGAGAGAGAAATAAAAAGGTATGACAAAACAGCCTTAAAGTTAAAGGTAAATAGTACCTTTTGTTTGTTCTTCTTTTTGTATAAACATTTTTTTTTCCTTTTCTTCCTGATGTTAGAAACTAATAATTACGTTTGTAAATCTTAACCTTAATCTGAATTAATAACGGCATTAGGCGTTGTCAAAAAAAAAAAAAAAATAACGGCATTAGGCACATAAGAAAAAAGTTTTGACGTTATGGAAAATAACAAATATGCTTAGCTGTAAAT
Source organism: Camelina sativa (assembly GCF_000633955.1). Lineage (NCBI taxonomy): Eukaryota > Viridiplantae > Streptophyta > Magnoliopsida > Brassicales > Brassicaceae > Camelina > Camelina sativa. Next base: position 5,418,982 of record NC_025696.1, on the reverse strand, counting down.
AAAAAATAAAGAGATGTCACCATATTCATTGTCAGTTTTAGGGTTTGAATGATGACTGTAATCAGGGCGACTAAATCCGTCAACGGTTTAATTCGCCTCAAAAATAAGACGACCAACAGATTGCTATGGACTAGTTTTATTTACACATAAAAATAGTTCAGAGTTGGTCCGTAACGGTTTTTTTGGTATCTTTTAGATCGTATCACTGCGGATTAGATTTGTAAATGGTAAATAAAAAGCGGTCTAGTCTGCTGATATTCGTCGTAACAGTAGTTACCATTCAAACCCTTAATTACATATCTAAAAGAAATTAATTGTTTTGATTAAAAAAGGAAGAGACTGAATATTACTGAGATTTGTTGTTATTAACCTGAGGCTATATGTAGTCAAAAACATTAATTAAATGGATCGTATCAAAAATATTATTTGGGTTATGTTTGCGCCAAATCTCTCATATTCATTACAACACACTGATTTTTTATATGGTCAAGAAGTGGTAACGACATAAAAAAAAAATCACCAAACAAAGAAACCGTAAAAAAGTTTCAATTTTTATTATCATCCAAAGGTCTGATTTTTTTTTTTTTTTTTTCTAATCGTAGAGTTGAATTTTGTATAATGAAGAAAGGAGAATTTTACAGTTGATGGGTTCTTCTCTCTTTCTCCTTCTCTGGTGTTTTGGGTTAGTGATAAGCACGCCTGGCTTCTCATCATTCCCTCCAACCTCTCTTTCTTTCTCTCTCTCTCTCTCTCTCTCTCTCTCTGTCTAAAGACTTCAATTTTGTTTATCACTTTCTCTCTCTAAATAAAGCTTTCAATTCAATTCTCTCTTTCTCTCTCTCTCTTTCTCTTTCTTTCACTTTTCTTTTCTCCTCTTGCTTCTCTGTTGTTGTTGTTGTTGTTCATCGCCCTGAGGAGAAGACATTATTTTGACTAAAAATTTTGTGTTTTTATTTTGTTGCATTTTTTTTGGTAATCAGATTGGATCTGGGCTTGGAGCTGAATAGTAGATTTGTGTAAGGTAAAAATTACTGAAACGTTTTTGATTATATTCGATTTTTTTCAGTTTCTGGGTTTTTGTTGTTGGATTTTATCTTTGACTAGATTAGGAGTTGCGTTGATCTGATTGGTTAAGCCAAAGGTATAGTTTTTTAATTAGTGAGATAGATTTGTGTGAGAGAGAGCATCAATCCTTGAGCTTTATTTATCTTTGGGTTTTGTGATGTTGTTTATTGAAATGTTGGGTTCGGTGAGTATGTTGTATGATTATGTTCAATGGATATGTTGCTTCGGTTTTCATCTATTTTATATTTGTTGGTCTGGGGAGTTGAAACTTTTACATAAACCCTACTTCCAATGTACCATCAATTTCAGTTTAATTTGTTTGTGTTTTGACAGTGATTGACTTAAGATCAATGATGTTGACCCTTTGTGGATTCTGACTTGTTTTGATGAGAAAATTAATTTTCTCTTTTTGTTCTTTCTAATTGGTTTCTGGTCTGGTCTGGTCTATTCATCAGCTGAATCCAGTCTGAACCATGCATTGTTACAAGAACTCTCTTTTTTTCCAATTCCTTGTATTGGCCTTGTCTGCGATTACATGTCTTCTTTTTTGATAGAATTGGTTTGCAATTGCTCTTTGTCTCATAGGTTTTTATCAAGTCTTCTTCTCTATCATTGCTGCAGCGTTCGTAAGTTGGAGAAAGTGGTTGGTTAAAGACTGCTAAAGTATGTCTGTTTCTATGAGAGATTTAGATCCTGCTTTCCAAGGAGCTGGACAGAAAGCGTATCCTTCAATTCTAATGTCAATTGACTCTTAGATTAAAGATGCTATGTTTCACCTTTCTATACTTTTTTACTGTTCTATCTCTACATGCTGTTCTCCTTGACAATAACATAGTGGTATTGAAGTATGGCGTATCGAGAATTTCCGCCCGACCCTCATTCCTAAATCTTCTATTGGGAAGTTTTTCACCGGAGATTCTTACATTATATTGAAGGTAAATAAAGCCTAGTAACGGCTTCTCTTTTGTTTCCTTATAGCCATGTTACGCTGGCTTTCGTCATGAGTCTTTGTTAAATTAATTTATTTCTGGTGATTGGTCTTTTGTGACCAGACAACGGCGTTAAAAACTGGTGCATTGCGCCATGATATCCATTACTGGCTTGGTAAAGATACCTCTCAGGTAAACCCCTGTTTATATTTCCTTTATCCTTTCTTTCTTACTTTTGTAGAATGTTAGAAAAGTTTGAGAGAAGATAATAAATTTCTAAAAAACTAGGATGAAGCCGGGACTGCTGCAGTTAAGACAGTTGAATTAGATGCTGCTCTTGGAGGTCGTGCAGTTCAATATCGGGAAGTTCAAGGCCACGAAACCGAGAAGTTCTTGTCTTATTTTAAACCATGTATCATTCCTCAAGAAGGTGGAGTAGCATCAGGATTCAAACATGTGGAAGCTGAAGAACATACTACTCGCTTGTTCGTCTGCAGAGGAAAACATGTTGTCCATGTCAAAGAGGCAAGTCCCATTTCACTTTTTGGTTCCTTTATCTGTTATCTTGATCTCACTTTGTAGTCATACACTAACGGTCTAAACTGATTACAGGTTCCTTTTGCTCGGAGTTCTTTAAACCATGATGATATATACATTCTTGACACAAAGTCCAAGATTTTCCAATTCAATGGATCCAATTCAAGTATCCAAGAGAGAGCAAAAGCATTGGAAGTGGTTCAGTACATCAAAGATACTTACCATGATGGGACATGTGAAGTTGCTACAGTTGGTTAGTGAGCCAAGCAGTCTGATTATGGATTAGTATCTCTATTTCTCTTTGTTTTGGTCTCTAATTGCATACGTTTCATTTGCAGAGGATGGGAAACTTATGGCTGATGCTGATAGTGGAGAATTTTGGGGTTTCTTTGGTGGGTTTGCTCCACTACCTAGGAAAACAGCTAATGATGAAGACAAAACTTATAATTCCGATACCACCAAATTATTTTGGTAACATCTTCTTCACATTTTACATATACATATATTTGGAGCCTATAATGCTTCGGATGAACACAATTGTGTTTACTGAAATTGTAGTGTCGAGAAGGGTCAGGCAAATCCTGTTGAGGGAGATTCGTTGAAGAGGGAGATGCTGGATACAAACAAGTGTTACATTCTCGATTGTGGAATTGAAGTCTTTGTTTGGATGGGAAGAACCACTTCTCTTGATGATAGAAAAATTGCGAGTGGAGCAACAGAAGTAAGTATTCTTTATCATATCGAAAGAAAGACATAATATATTTTAGTTGTATACTATTATGTTTGCTGATGTTAGTAGAGCCATACAGGAAATGATCCGTTCATCTGAACGACCCAAATCGCAAATGATCCGCATAATAGAAGGATTTGAAACCGTTTCATTTCGATCAAAGTTTGAATCTTGGACTAAAGAAACTAATACAACTGTGTCAGAGGATGGTAGAGGCAGAGTTGCTGGTCCGTAATCCTGAACTCAAAATTGGATAGTGGTTTTGATTTTTGAATACTTACACGTAGTTGAACTGTTATCGGTTTTTCTCTTTTGTCATTGGTTGAACAGCTCTTTTGCAACGACAAGGAGTAAACGTGAGAGGCCTGATGAAAGCTGCTCCGCCTAAAGAAGAGCCTCAAGTTTTCATCGATTGCACGGGAAATCTGCAGGTTTGGCGTGTGAATGGACAGGAAAAGACTCTCCTTCAAGCTGCTGATCATTCAAAATTCTACAGTGGAGATTGCTATGTTTTCCAGTATTCTTATCCAGGAGAAGAGAAAGAAGAAGTTCTTATAGGAACATGGTTCGGAAAACAAAGTGTAGAGGTGAGCTCTCCAAATAACAGAAGCAAATTCTTACATGATTGTGTCATATATTCTGTCGATGTATATGCTGAAGCAAGAACTTACAATTTGCAAGTAGGTTTAAATTTTTCAGTCTGTGATCATGTGTAGGAGGAACGAGTTTCTGCAGTCTCTATGGCAAGGAAAATGGTTGAGTCAATGAAATTTGTCCCAGCCCAAGTAATCTTCTTCTGCACCCATTCTGAAAGTCTATGCCATTGGATTTTATTTTCCTTCCTTTTTTCTGAACATTTTCACTCTCTTATCTTAGGCTCGCATCTATGAAGGAAAGGAACCTGTTCAATTCTTTGTGATTATGCAAAGCTTTATCGTTTTTAAGGTTTGACGAAATTTATTTTGTCATGTGGTTTTGTTTTATCATCCATGCTCTCTTTTGAATATATACAAAATTGCTGATTTTGTTTCCCATACCGATCTGTTAATTTTCACAGGGTGGTATTAGCAGTGGATACAAGAAACACATAGCCGAGAAAGAAGTTGATGATGATACATACAATGAGAATGGTCTTGCTCTATTCCGCATTCAAGGTTCTGGTCCGGATAATATGCAAGCCATACAAGTTGACCCGGTATATGTCAATTTTCCCATTCTTCAATGTTTATTACTGTAGAATCATTGAGAAGTGAGAAACATATCGAGGTCACTGATGATTTAAGACATAAATCTTCATGGCTTCTAATGTATTGTCTATTTACATCAACAGGTTGCTTCATCGCTGAACTCTTCATACTGTTATATACTACATAATGATTCTTCAGTCTTTACTTGGGCTGGAAATTTATCAACCTCAACTGACCAAGAACTCGTCGAAAGGCAGCTCGATCTGATTAAGGTAAGAAAATTTTTAATCTCTATAAGGATAAGTCAATCATAATTAGTAAAGATCAATTATAAGACTCTTAATTATGTTTCAAGTGTAGCCTAAGCAGCATTTATTATGTTTTTTTTGTTCAGCCAAATCTACAGACTAGAGCACAAAAGGAAGGTTCAGAATCAGAACAGTTCTGGGAGTTATTAGGAGGCAAAGCTGAATATTCGAGCCAAAAGCTCACAAAGGAACCCGAGCATGACCCTCATTTATTCTCATGTACATTCACAAAAGGTACAAATGATCATATTTTTTTTTCTCCCATAATATTAAGCCTAAAATGATGTATGCACACAATGACTCTGTTTTTTGTTTTGTTCATTGCTGAAATACATATTGTTCCAGAAATTCTGAAGGTGCGTATACTTTAAAAATCTCTTTTTTTTGTCACCAAATATTTATGCAATCATAACTGAACAAACCCTTTGTAATGTGGCTTAATCCCAAGTGGTTATTTTTTGGTGATCTTTTCGCAGGTAACAGAGATATATAACTTCACACAGGATGACTTGATGACTGAAGATATATTTATCATAGACTGTCACTCAGAAATCTTTGTCTGGGTTGGCCATGAAGTAGCCCCAAAGAACAAGTTGCTAGCTTTAACTATTGGAGAGGTCAGATTTTTTTAGATACATTGCAAACAAAATCCTGCCTTAACGTTAGAGATAAATAGTCTCAAAAGATCCTGAAATGTTTAGGCAAGTTTCTCATTTATACCGTTTGTTTCTGTAGAAATTTATCGAGAAAGATTCCCTCCTGGAAAAGTTATCCCCTGAAGCCCCTGTATATGTGATCATGGAAGGTGGTGAGCCGTCATTCTTCACCCGGTTTTTCACTTCTTGGGATTCCTCAAAATCTGCCGTAAGTACCTATCAACTTCAATCGATTTTCCCGAGAAATAAGCACGGAAGGAATCCTTGACAAAGGGTTAAGCACTCTTTTTTTTTGTTTACAGATGCATGGCAACTCATTCCAAAGAAAACTCAAAATTGTCAAAAATGGTGGAACTCCAGTTGCAGATGTAAAGGCTCTTCTCGCTTTTTCCTTTTGACTGATGTTTCCTCAGAGTATGCTTTTTAAATTTTGTTTGCTCATTCTTCTCTATTGTTGTGCCTTTTGTAAATTAGAAACCGAAACGAAGAACCCCAGCTTCATATGGTGGCCGTGCCAGCGTTCCTGACAAGTCGCAGCAGCGGTCAAGAAGCATGTCCTTTAGTCCAGACAGGGTTCGCGTGAGGGGCAGATCTCCAGCGTTCAATGCACTTGCAGCAACATTTGAGAGCCAAAATGCAAGAAACCTTTCAACTCCTCCCCCAGTAGTTAGGAAACTATACCCGAGATCTGTTACTCCTGACTCCTCAAAGTTTGCTTCCGCTCCCAAGTCTTCAGCCATTGCTTCTCGTAGTGCACTTTTCGAAAAAACACCTCCTCTAGAACCTTCCATTCCAAAACCACTCAAAGGTATACTTTACAAACATTTTTGCTGAATAAATAATCTGAAAGTGTGAGCGTTCATGATTGTTCATAAGTGTGATGATCTCTCCGCAAGTTTCTATCTTTTTTTGCATCTTGGTTTAGAGAGATTCACTTCTCTTGTTTTACTTTTGAGTATTGAGTTTTTGTTTTAATTGGACATGAAGCGAGCCCGAAGACAGCTGAGTCTCCAGCGCCAGAGTCGAACTCAAAAGAACAGGAAGAGAAAAAGGTAAATGACAAGGATGAAGAGAAATCAATGAGCAGCCGGATAGAATCTCTGACAATTCAAGAAGATGCTAAAGAAGGAGTCGAAGACGAGGAAGATTTACCATCTCACCCTTATGAACGTCTCAAGACAACTTCCACTGACCCTGTCTCAGACATTGATGTAACAAGGAGAGAGGTAAGTTCAAACCAACAACAAATTTCATTTGTAAGTGAGAATTATTTCAATGAAAGAAGAAGATCTTTACAGTTCTTGGTCTCTCTCTGTTATAGGCTTACCTTTCATCAGAGGAGTTCAAGGAGAAATTCGGGATGACAAAAGAAGCTTTCTACAAGCTGCCTAAATGGAAACAGAACAAATTCAAAATGGCTGTTCAACTTTTCTGAGAAATAATCAATCCTTCTTCTCTCCATCATAAAATCCGGTAACACAGACAGTCCCAAACCGAACAGTAACATACTGTCTTTTTCTTTGACAGACAATATACAGTATGGTGAAGTGTTGTTTTGGTTTTTTCTTTTGGTTTCAGCTATAAGGAGAAGATTTCAAGGGACAGTGTCAGTGCATTTTAAGCTGCTTCTGCTCCCCATAAGAAGCTTAATACATTATTTTTCATGGCTTGTTTAAAAAAAACAACCCAGAGCAGTTTTTTCTTTTCCCTCTAATTTTCTTTCTTCTTCTTCTTCTCTTTCAAATCTTTCTGATTTGTTTTCATCATCTGTTTGCTCTTTACTTCAGTCTCCATTTTTTTTCTTTTAGTTTGATGGCTGAGATTAGATTTTTTTCTTCTTCTTCATATTTTGGGATTGTTTCTTCTTCAGGTCACAAGTTTTTGACCTTGAGTCTTCTTTGATTTTATTTATTCTTGGGGTTATTTTGCTATCAAATTGAGGAAATTTGGTTTCAAAAAGTAAGATTTTATTTAGTGAGTTCCCTTTAAAAAAACAAATAGACTCTGTAATTTCTTTTTGCAGAAGCTGAGAATTGAGTGTTTCCTTTAATTATTTGGTGTACAGCAAAGTGTTCAAACTAAATTGTTTTCTGTTATACCTTAAGTGCTTTTTTTGTAACTTCAGATTATATTATGTGGTTACTACATTTTCTCTAAATTATAGAAATACCGCTTGTTAACTTAAAAAGAAAGAACGTATTACCACTTAATTAAGTACGTTAAGAATTGATTACAAAGTTACCTTTTTTTTCCTTTTTAACTTCAGTGTATTATGGTACTACCATATTGACTTTGTCAAATACTAGTATTTTCTTGAAAAACGGTGTCGTTTAAAGTCATAATAAGATTGGTGGTCTTAAAACGGGATAGTATTGAGGAGTAAGAGTAGAAATCTCAACCCGACATCGTTTCGTGACTAATCTGTGAAACAAAGAGGGGAAGTAGGGTTTCGCGTGACATTTGGGAACTTTCTCTAATTTGCTTCGGGCGACTGCGACTGCGACTGTGACCACTGTTTCTGATTCCGCCGTTTGTTGTCTCTCTCTCTGAGTCTCCTCCGGTAACTCTCTCTCTCTCGAGTTTGTTTCTCAGTTTAGCTTGTTTTGTGGTTTGTTTCTAGGTTTTGCTTGTGACTTGGCCTTCTCAGTGTGAACTTTTTGTAGTTACGTTTTAGGGTTTTAACTTCTCTCTTCGTGGATGGATGATGGTTGAATCCTTCTTCTTTTAGGGTTAGAGTTATTATGTGTCAAAAGACAATCGTTAGTTTGGTTTACTCGAAAGCTTTCTCTTTTCGACGAAGCTTTCTCTATCGAAGAAATGGTTATGTTGATGTTCAAATGTTTTGCTAATTGTTAAGTCTTGGTGTCGTTTTTTGCTCTGATTTTGGTTTTCTGAACGTCTTCGTCTGCTTGATTTTACCACTTTGGATTCGTTTCTGAGATCTTTTGTATGCAACTTTCATATTATGTGTGTAGGGATCCCTAAGATGGCCTCCTCTGCCCCTGTCACCCTGACTGCGAACGAGCAATGAAGGCGCAAAAAGATTACGGTAACTTATCAAAATCTTGAATCTTTTGAGAGATATTTTACTTTCTTTCTTTGCATCATGATGTGATCTGGTTTTTATCTTAATAGTCTTATACTCTTAGTTGAATCTCATCCTTTGAAAGAAAGAATTGAATTGACTACAACAACAGGCATTGGATTCATTTTCATTTGTGTTTCTTGTCTTTGTCAGATGCGTCTCAATCTGCGGCTTTGGTAGCAGCGGAACTGATAAGCTGTGCACGGCTTAAAGTTAAACTCGACACTGAGTTAACTCGCTACTCAGCTCAGTTCTTGGTGGATAACGCTTGTCCCAAGAAGGAAGACGGGCAACGCTCTGTGCTCACTGTGAAAGATGCCCTTGCTTTTGCTTTGAAAGAAGGGATTCCAAAAGAAGGTCTTTGGCCACGTTTGGGGTGTTTGGTTCCGCCTCCACCATCATCTGCTTCTCTCATACCTCGCGTTTCCTTGAAAGGAATAGTGGCTGAAGGTAATGATTTGCTTGGACTAGTTAATCTGTTGTTGCAAGGTCAACCTGTGGGAGGAAAAATGCATGTGTGGAGTCCGGAGATTGATTCTTATGTCAATGTAAGTGTGTTGTTTAGTTGAATTTCAAAATTTTCAGAGATGAAATGTTAATGTTTTGTTTTAATATTGTTCAATCTTTTTCTTTTCTTTTTGGTGTGTGGTAGGAAACTGCCCCGCCAGGTTATGAATCACGGTATGTTGGGCTTAGAGATGTGATTATAGTTGCAGTGGAGATGGTCGAGGAAGAGATTCTTGCAACTGTGAAGATATGGTACAAGAAGAAGACTGCACTTATCAAAGTGTCTTTCAGCCAAATGCTTACGTTTCCACAATGCATTGGTGACACCATTCACGTGATAGGGCCAACAAAACTGCTTGTTGACTTCTGTGTCCCGTTCTTATCCATCAAGTAAGCAAGAGCGTAGATCTTTGGTAAGTGTGTCTAGAGCACTATATGCTAGCTGTGGAACTTGTTTGTTGGACCTTAAATAAGAATGTGTTTTGAGACTATTTTTATGTAAGTTAATAAGTCAGGTATCTTGGAAAACCGTATCCTAGTTGTGGAACTTGTTTGGTTTGAAATTATGACTGTTTTAAGACACTTTGATCTTTAAGTTAACAAGTGTTTGAACTTGTTTATCATCTCTTTGTGTGTGTTTGCGCGTTTTTTTTGTGTTCTTTTCATAACAGGTAACAGGTAACCTTGATTTAACAAATGGAAGAGATACAATAGGATTTAGGACATGCCATTTTGAATTCAGTTTATCGTTTCTGTGAGCTATATCTAAGTTGGACAACTTGAAGAGAAAGATTCGAAAATCAGAGTGCATAATCCTTTTATCAAAAAGACAACAACAAAAAAACACAAAGAGAGAGAGAGAGAGAGCGTTAAATTTTGCATTTACGTATTTCGTGTCCCAAAAAGTTTACGTGCCATAGAATTTAAACTCGGTCAATGCAGGAAAGCAGTGTAGAAGAGAAAAAACAATGAAACGTTGTCGTTTTCTTCAATCATGGTTAGATGCCATGTGATGTGACGACGCCTTATTAGAGGGACTTTTAATATAACTCTCATATTGATTTTGAGCATTATTACTTTAAAAACACTTTGATCAAATAATTCAGATGCCAACTAAAGTGATTGACCAAATCTTTTTTACTTATGCGAAACTTAATTTTAGTGGTCGATATCTAGAACTTCAGAGTTTGAATTCTTTGGTATGTAAATTAATATTCAACCCACGCGAGAAGTCACCAGACGTCACTCATCATATACTGCCACATCTCTCTATAGTTGGACGTCTTAACGAACACTAATAATATTAGGCTTTTTAGCTTGTCGTATTCTAAACGATAATTATATATCTACCATAGGAACCTTTATAGTTTACACTTAACTGGATCATCAACACAAGGCTAATATTCAACCCACACGAGAAGTCACAACTCTGATATCTATAGCAATTATTAACATATTGTCATCATTCATATCAGCTGTCAGTAGTCCTTGATGTAAGATCTCCATTTTTTTTTTCTCTAATTTTATTTTTTTGTTCTTTCTATATTTATTTTCATCATCTGTTTGCTTGTTTCTTTTTACTTCAGTCTCTATTCTTTGTTCTCTAATTTTATTTCTTTGTTTTTTCTTTATTTGTTTTCATCATATGTTTGCTTGTTTCTCTTTATTTCAGTCTCCATTTTTTTTTCTAATTTTATTTCTTTCTTCTTTCTTTATTTATTTTCATCATCGTTTGCTTCTTTCTCTTTACTTCGGTTTTCATTTTTCTGTTTTCTCTAATTTTATTTCTTTCTTCTTTCTTTATTTATTTTCATCATCAGTTTGCTTGTTTCTTTTTACCGCAGTCTACATTTTTCTGTTTTTTCTAATTTTATTTATTTCTTCTTTTTTTTATTTGTTTTCATCATCTGTTTGCTTGTTTCTCTTTACTTCAGTCTCCATTTTTCTTTTTTCTCTAATTTTATTTCTTTCTTCTTTCTTTATTTCTTTTCATCATCTGTTTCCTTGTTTCTCTTTACTTCAGTCTCCATTTTTCTGTTTTCTCTAATTTTATTTCTTTCTTCTTTCTTTATTTGTTTTAATCATCTGTTTGCTTGTTCCTATTTACTTCAGTCTCCATTTTTCTGTTTTCTCTAATTTTATTTCTTTCTTCTTTCTTTATTTGTTTTCTTCATCTGTTTGCTTGTTTTTCTTTACTTCAGTTTCCATTTTTCTGTTTACTCTAATTTTATTTCTTTCTTCTCTCTTCATTTGTTTTCATCATCTGTTTGCTTGTTTCTCTTTACTTCAGTCTCCATTTTTCTGTTTTCTCTAATTTTATTTCTTTCTTCTTTCTTTATTTGTTTTCATCATCTGTTTGCTTGTTTCTCTTTACTTCAGTCTCCATTTTTCTGTTTTCTCTAATTTTATTTCTTTCTTCTTTCTTTATTTGTTTTCATCATCTGTTTGCTTGTTTCTCTTTACTTCAGTCTCCATTTTTCTGTTTTCTCTAATTTTATTTCTTTCTTCTTTCTTTATTTGTTTTCATCATTTGTTTGTTTGTTTCTCTTTACTTCAGTCTCAATTTTTCTGTTTACTCTAATTTTATTTCTTTCTTCTCTCTTCATTTGTTTTCATCATTTGTTTGTTTGTTTCTCTTTACTTCAGTCTCCATTTTTCTGTTTTCTCTAATTTTATTTCTTTCTTCTTTCTTTATTTGTTTTCATCATCTGTTTGCTTGATCCTCTTTATTTCAGTCTCCATTTTTCTGTTTTCTCTAATTTTATTTCTTTCTTCTTTCTTTATTTGTTTTCATCATTTGTTTGCTTGTTTCTCTTTACTCCAGTCTCCTTTTTTTTTTCCTTAATTTTATTTCTTTCTTCTTTCTTTATTTGTTTTCATCATCTGTTTGCTTGTTTCTCTTTACTCCAGTCTCCTTTTTTTTTTCCTTAATTTTATTTCTTTCTTCTTTCTTTATTTGTTTTTATCATCTGTTTGCTTGTTCCTCTTTATTTCAGTCTCTATTTTTCTGTTTTCTCTAATTTTATTTCTTTCTTCTTTCTTTATTTGTTTTCATCATCTGTTTGCTTGTTTCTCTTTACTTCAGTCTCCATTTTTTTCCTTAATTTTATTTCTTTCTTCTTTTTTTATTTGTTTTCATCATCTGTTTGCTTGTTTTTCTTTATTTCAGTCTCCATTTTTCTGTTTACTCTAATTTTATTTCTTTCTTCTTTTTTTATTTGTTTTCATCATCTGTTTGCTTGTTTTTCTTTATTTCAGTCTCCATTTTTCTGTTTACTCTAATTTTATTTCTTTCTTCTTTCTTTATTTGTTTTCATCATCTGCTTGCTTGTTTCTCTTTACTTCAGTTTCCATTTTTCTGTTTTCTCTAATTTTATTTCTTCTTCTTTCTTTATTTGTTTTCATCATCTGTTTGCTTGTTCCTCTTTATTTCAGTCTCTATTTTTCTGTTTTCTCTAATTTTATTTCTTTCTTCTTTCTTTATTTGTTTTCATCATTTGTTTGCTTGTTTCTCTTTACTTCAGTCTCCATTTTTTTCCTTAATTTTATTTCTTTCTTCTTTCTTTATTTGTTTTCATCATCTGTTTGATTGTTTTTCTTTATTTCAGTCTCCATTTTTCTGTTTTCTCTAATTTTGTTTCTTTCTTCTTTCTTTATTTGTTTTCATCATCTGTTTGATTGTTTTTCTTTATTTCAGTCTCCATTTTTCTGTTTTCTCTAATTTTGTTTCTTTCTTCTTTCTTTATTTGTTTTCATCATCTGTTTGCTTGTTTCTCTTTACTTCCGTCTCCATTTTTCTGTTTTCTCTAATTTTATTTTTTTCTTCTTTCTTTATTTGTTTTTATCATCTGTTTGCTTGTATCTCTTTCTTTCAGTCTCAATTTTTCTGTTTACTCTAATTTTATTTCTTTCTTCTCTCTTCATTTGTTTTCATCATCTGTTTGCTTGTTACTCTTTACCTTAGTCTCAATTTTTCTATTTTCTCTAATTTTATTTTTTTCTTCTTTCTTTATTTGTTTTCATCATTTGTTTGTTTGTTCCTCTTTACTTGAGTCTCCATTTTTCTTTTTTCTCTAATTTTATTTCTTTCTTCTTTCTTTATTTATTCTTATCATCTGTTTGCTTGTTTCTCTTTACTTCAGTCTCCATTTTTCTTTTTTTCTCTAATTTTATTTCTTTATTTGTTTTCATCATCTGTTTGCTTGTTCCTTTTTACTTTAGTCTCCATTTTTCTGTTTTCTCTAATTTTATTTTTTTTCTTCTATTTTTATTTGTTTTTATCATCTGTTTGCTTGTTTCTGTTTACTTCATTCCCCATTTTTTTTTCTCTAATTTTATTTCCTTCTTCTTTCTTTATTTGTTTTCATCATCTGTTTGTTTGTTACTCTTTACTTAAGTCTCTATTTTTTTTTTTTTCTAATTTTATTTCTTTCTTCTTTTTTTTTATTTGTTTTCATCATCTGTTTGCTTGTTTCTTTTTACTTCAGTCTCCAATCCATTTCTATTTTCTCTAATTTTATTTATTTCTTCTCTCTTTATTTGTTTTCATCATCTGTTTGCTTGTTTCTCTTTACTTCAGTCTCCATTTTTCTGTTTTCTCTAATTTTATTATTTTTTCTCTCTTTATTTGTTTTCATCATCTGTTTGCTTGTTTCTCTTTACTTCAGTCTCCATTTTTCTTTCTCTAATTTTATTTCTTTCTTCTTTCTTTATTAGTTTTCATCATCTGTTTGCTTGTTTCTCTTTACTTCAGTCTCCATTTTTCTGTTTTCTCTAATTTTATTTCTCTCTTCTTACTTTATTTGTTTTCATCATCTGTTTGCTTGTTCCTTTTTACTTTAGTCTCTATTTTTTTGTTTTCTCTAATTTTATTTCTTTCTTCTTTCTTTGTTTGTTTTTATCATCTGTTTGCTTGTTTCTCTTTACTTCAGTCTCCATTTTTCTGTTTTCTCTAATTTTATTTCTCTCTTCTTACTTTATTTGTTTTCATCATCTGTTTGCTTGTTCCTTTTTACTTCAGTCTCTATTTTTTTGTTTTCTCTAATTTTATTTCTTTCTTCTTTCTTTATTTGTTTTCATCATCTGTTTGTTTGTTCCTCTTTACTTCAGTATTCATTTTTCTTTTTTTCTCTAATTTTATTTCTTTCTTTTTTTCTTTATTTGTTTTCATCATCTGTTTGTTTGTTCCTCTTTACTTCAGTCTCCATTTTTCTGTTTTCTCTAATTTTATTTATTTCTTCTTTCTTTATTTGTTTTCGTCATCTGTTTGTTTGTTCCTCTTTACTTCAGTATTCATTTTTCTTTTTTTCTCTAATTTTATTTCTTTCTTCTTTCTTTATTTGTTTTCATCATCTGTTTGCTTGTTTCTCTTTATTTCAGTCTTCATTTTTCTTTTTTCTCTAATTTTATTTCTTTCTTCTTTCTTTATTTGTTTTCATCATCTGTTTGCTTGTTTCTCTTTATTTCAGTCTTCATTTTTCTTTTTTCTCTAATTTTATTTCTTTCTTCTTTCTTTATTTGTTTTCATCATCTGTTTGCTTGTTTCTCTTTATTTCAGTCTTCATTTTTCTTTTTTCTCTAATTTTATTTCTTTCTTCTTTCTTTATTTGTTTTCATCATCTGTTTGCTTGTTTCTCTTTATTTCAGTCTTCATTTTTCTTTTTTCTCTAATTTTATTTCTTTCTTCTTTCTTTATTTGTTTTCATCACCTGTTTGCTTGTTTCTTTTTATTTCAGTCTCCATTTTTTTTTCTTCAGTTTAATGGCTGAGATTAGATTTTTTTTTTCTTTTTTCTTCTTTATATTTTGGGATTGTTTCGTCTTCAGGTCATAGGTTTTGACCTTTACGTCTTCTTTTGATTTTATTTATTCTTGGGGTTATTTTGCTATCAAATGGAGGAAATTTGGTTTCAAAAAGTAAAATTTTATTTAGTGAGTTTTCTTCTAAGAACAAATAGACTCTGTAATTTTTTTTTGCAGAAGTTGAGAATTGAATGTTTCCTTTAATTATTTGGTGTACAGCAAATTGTTCTGTTATACCTTGAGTGTTTTTTTTTTTTAACTTCAGATAATTACTGTATATGGTAACTACATTTTCTCTAAATTATAGAAATACCGCTTGTTAAGTAAAAAAAAAAAGAAAAAAGAACGAATTACCACTTAATCATATATATTAAAGTAAGGTTTTGGTCTCTCCTTATTGGTTGATTTTCATTTAATACTTTTGAATTTTTTTTTATTTTTTTTATTTGCTTTTTAATTGTTTAATTGCTTTAAATAATATTTAAGACCCAATTAACATAATACATTAATTCATACATTAAAATAAAATTGTAACTGAAAATAAAATAAATTATGCATTAATCATATTCCACCACTCAATTTTATTCAATCAAAATAAATAATAATTGTAACTCCAATAATTCTAAATATAACTTCCATCAATTCTTATCATATAAATAAGCATTGCCTCATTCTCTCATACTGATATTTTTTTACTTTCTCATTTTCACATTCTCTCATTCTCTTCCACTTCTCCCATTCTCTTCCACAATATCTCAAATCATTTTTTTGTATGTTTTTTCAATTTCTTATTTTTGTTGTATGGGTTACAAAAAACCAAATAAAATATCATTGTAAAATTTTAATGCTAAATTTTAATTTTAGAGACTACATAATATATATATATATATATATATATATATATATATATATATTTCATTGTTTTTAGATTTGAAGATTCATCTTCATTATCTAATTTGGATTATCATCTTATAAGTAATCATTCTCTCCTCTTCTCTCACCAATATCAAATGTTGTTATATCTAATATGTGTTGTAAGAGTTTGATTCTATATTTTAATTTAGAAAGTATTATATATTATTAACATTGTTTTCAATTTTTATTTTATTTATATATTTCTTGATTCTATATAAAAATAAAATATTCTTTTATATTTCTTGCCTTTCTAATCTATTCATATTTATTTTTAAAATTTTCATAACTAAATTTAAATTCACATATGTTGGTTTTAACAAAAAATCAAGTTTATTTGAGAATCTGTTTTAAAAAGTTTATCTTCATTATCTATTTTAGATTAACATCTTATAAGTCATTATTTTTCATACTCTTACAATATTCACCACACAATAAGGTCATGAAGTTGAAAAGATCTGTCTCTAATTATTTATTATGTACTCTGGTTATCTCACATATTCATGTATCATTTTTAATAATTTAGAATGATCAATATAATTATCCATTTATAAACTCTATTTTATTTTGTAAAGTCTATGTTGTTTTGTGATCCAATAAATAAATATGTAAAGATCAATATAATATTTATATTATTTAAGATTTGAGGTTTTTGAAAACAAAAAGAACTTAATTATAAAAAATTGATTTTCTTGATTTAAGCAAAATAAAAAAATGAATCCAAAAAGAAATCATGTTTAACTGGAAGTGAAATATAGAAAATAATATAATTATTAAAATACCATTTAACTAAATCCTCTAAAGATGAAACCATTAGTATGAAATCTAGCACTATAAATTAAATTGAGGAGTGAAAAACAAAAGGATTGAAGTTATTCTTGGGGTTTTAAAAAATCTTTAGATTGAAGTTCATATAATTTTTTTATAAAACTAATTTAGTTTGTCCCTTCAAAAGTAATATTTTCAATTTGGAATATTATGTGTGAGTGTTGAGTTTATATCAACAAAACAATCAAAAAGTGTAAGTTTAAAATTTGATTGAGCCACTTGGTATTCCTTTTCTTTTAAGTCAAAAATAAATTAAAATATTTATTTATAATTAACCCACTTTTAAAGGTATTTAACTCCATTTAACTCTACATTTAACTCAAATGTAACTCCTACCCAATAATTTTACATTCATTCCTCCAACTAATATATTTATCTTTCAAGAAAAAATGTTTTTGGTAAAATTTTAATATTTTTTAATTATTTTAATTGTTTTAAACTTTGAAATGAGGAATATTCTATATACAATAATTTTATACGTAGTTACTAAATTTTTTAATAATTTTATTTGATTCAATTTTACTATACTACAGTCTTATGTTTACAATGTCATTAAGAATAAATCTTTAAATCAATATATAACCTCTATAAAACATGATCATAAACATAGATTCTCTCGTATTGGGAAAATGTTTAAATTTCTATATTATTATCCTACTATATTAATTGAGAAGTACAAATATGAAACTAACCTTAAAATGTGTAAAAAATTACATTCAATTGCCATTAGAAAAAATTAATTAAGCTTAATTAACTAATTTAAATAAATATAATTAATTAAAAATAAAAAACACTCACAGATCAAATATTAAAAAATCTAAAAAAATATTTTCTTTCTCTAATAAATTATGGACGAAATTACTAATTATTTTTTAAAAAATATATATAAACCAATCAGGATTTTAAAAACTAAGATTTTATATCCAAGTATACAATACAATTATTTTTAATAACTAAATTATGATTCTCCTATCATATTTATTTTATTTTATTTACAAATTGTTTGGAATTTTCATATAATACTTATAATTAAGAAAATGCATATTTTTCTGCATATGTTGTGATTTGAATTTTTAAAAACGAAAATATATTACTCATTATATGAAAATGTGTGTTTTAATTTCCACATCGGCGGGTTAGTAAAACTAAATTTATATAAATGATAATTTAATATTTTTTATTTGCTGACAATTATAATATTAAAATTACTATTTTATATTTTATAAAATAATGATGCAAATACAACAAATAAACAATATAAAAATGTAATAATACATCAAAAATAAAATACTATAATATTCTAAAATAATAAGAATTCAAATAGACTAATAGATTTACATAACAATTCAAAATAAATATTATCTCAAACAAAATATATTTTTTTTAAATAAAACAATAATTTTTATTATTATATTATAAATTTTTTAAAAATGTTGATCCGTGCTTTAAGCACGGGATATATCCTAGTTTATATTAATTTAGCTTATCAATTTGTAATATTTTTTTGTAGTATTGTTTAATTTTTGATTTATATAAAAGTTTATATATTTTAAAATTTGTATAATAAATAACCATACCAAAAAAATATTGACTAATATTTTTTTGAGATTCATACATTAGTATTTTTTTTTGAGATTATACTTTTGTAAAACAATATTTTAATTTAAGAAAATTTAAGAAATATAATCAAAACTATTATGCATATAACCATGCATTGCGTGGACTAATTACCTAGTAAGTAAGTACGTTTAGAACTGATTATAAATTTTCTTTTTTTTTTTGTATTTAACTTCAATTATTATACTGTATGGTACTACTATGTTGACTTATATTAAAACGGCATAGTTTTGAGCAGTAAGAACTCAAGTCTTAATCCGACATCGTTTCGGGACTAATCTGGGGAAATAAAGGGTTTCGCGAGGATGAGCTTTTGTCACATTTGGGAACTTTCCCTAATTTGCTTCGGGCGACTGTGACTGCGACTGTGACCACTGTTTCTGATTCCGCCGTTTGTTGTCTCTCTCTCTGAGTCTCCTCCGGTAACAAATTCTCTCTCTCTCTCGAGCTTTTCTAGCTTGTTTCGTGGGTTTGTTTCCAGGTTTTGCTTGTGATTTAGCCTTCTCAGTGAACTTTTTGTAGTTACGTTTTAGGGTTTTAAACTTGTTTTTGCTTGGATGAATGATGTTTGAGTCCTTCTTAGTTTTAGGGTTAGAGTTATTCTTTGTATTTGAAAACGTTAGTTTAGTTTACTCGGAAAGCTTTCTCTTTTCGACGAATCTTTCTCTGCAACTTGAAATAGAAATAGTTATGTTGATGTTCAAATGTTTTGCTAGTTAGTTGTCAAGTCTTGTCTCTGTTTTTGCTGGTCTCGCTCTGATTTTGTTTTATCTGAATGTCTTCGTCTGCTTGATGTTGATTTTACCACTTTGGACTCGCTTCTGAGATCTTTTGTATGCAAAATTTCATATTTATGTGTGTAGGAATCCCTAAGTAATTCAAGATGGCCTCCTCTGCCTCCTCAGCCTCCTGTCATCCAGATTGCGACCGAGCAATGAAGGCGCAAGAAGATTACGGTAACTTATCAAAATCTTGAATCTTTGAGAGATATTTTACTTTCTTTGTTGCATCATGATGTGATTTGGTTTTTATCTGGATAGTCTTATACTCTTAGTTGAATCTCATCCTTTGAAAGAGCGAATTGAATTGATTACAACAACAAGCATTGGATTCATTTTCATATGTTTCTTGTCTTTGTCAGATGCGTCTCAATCTGCGGCTTTGGTAGCAGCGGAACTGATAAGCGGTGCACGGCTTATACATAAGCTCGACACTGAGTTAACTCCCTACTCAGCTCAGTTCTTGGTGGATAATGCTTGTCCCAAGAAGGAAGACGGGCAACGCTCTGTGCTCACTGTGAAAGATGCCCTTGCTTTTGCTTTGAAAGAAGGGATTCCAAAAGAAGGTCTTTGGCCACGTTTGGGGTGTTTGGTTCCGCCTTCACCATCATCTGCTTCTTACATACCTCGCGTTTCCTTGAAAAGAAAAGTTGCTGAAGCCAATGATTTGCTTGGACTAATTAATCTGTTGTTGCATCGTCAACCTGTGGGAGGAAAACTGCATGTGTGGAGTCCGGAGATTGATTCTCTTGTCGATGTAAGTGTGTTGTTTAGTTGAATTTCATAATTTTCAGAGATGAATGTTAATGTTTTGTTTTAAATATTGCTCAATCTTTTTTGGTGTGGTAGAAAAATTTCCGTGCCCCGCCAGGTTATGAATCACGGTATGTTGGGCTTAGAGATGTGATTATAGTTGCAGTGAGGATGATCGAGGGAGAGATTGCTGCAACTGTGAAGATATGGTACAAGAAGAAGACTGCACTTATCAATGTGTCTTTCAGCAAAATGCATGTGTTTCCACAATGTATTGGTGACACCATTCATGTGATAGGGCCAACAACACTGCTTGTTGACTTCTGTGTCCCGTTCTTATCTATCAAGTAAGCAAGAGCTTAGATCTTTGGTAAGTGTGTCTAGAGCACTATATCGCTAGCTGTGGAACTTGTTTGTGGATCTTAATTTAAGAATGTGTTTTGAGACTATTTTTATGTAAGTTAATAAGTCAAGTATCTTGGAAAACCATATCCTAGTTGTGGAACTTGTTTGGTTTGAAATTATGACTGTTTTAAGACACTTTCATCTGTGAACAAGTCTTTGAACTTGTTTATCATCTCTTTGTGTGTGTGTTTTTTCTTTCATAAAGTGAGTCCTATTGTGCATGGAGTACTAGGTAACCATGATTTAATGGAAGAGATACAATAAGATTTAGGACAGGTTATTTTGAATTCAGTTTATCGTTTCTATGAGTTAAATCCAAGTTGGATCACTTGAAGAGAAGATTCAAAAATCAGAGTGCATAATCCTTTGGTTTATCGTCTTCTGTCACTCTGATTGTCAAATCTTTCTTCAAAGTAATGAATTCTCAAATCATGATCAACGTTTGATAAAGTACCGAATTCTCAAAATCAATATAAGAGTTATGAAAGGATAATGCACTCTGGATCAACGTTGATCAAATAATTGAGATGCCAAGTGCCTACTAGCGATTAATTGTCTTAACTTAACCTAAACAGATGTTTAGTGATTTCTCCGTAGAGTGCAGAGTTTAAATTCTTTGGTACGTAAACTTTTGGGGACGCGAATACGTGAATGCGAAATGTAACTTTCCCTCTCCTTTTGTTTTTTTGTTGTTGTCTTGTTTATGTATGTCTCGGTCAATGCAGGAAAGCAGTTTAGAAGAGAAGACGATGAAATGGTGTCGTTTTGTTCAATCATGGTTAGATGCCATGTGACGCCTTATTAGAGCCGTCAAGACTTTTATAGAATAACTCTTCTAATGATTTTGAGTATTAATTACTTTTAAAAACACTTTGATCTAATAATTCAGATGCCAACTAGCGATTGACTAAAATCTTTTGTACTTAGCCGAAACTTATTTTTAGTGGTTTCTCTAGAACTGCAGAGTTTGAATTCTTTGGTATGTAAACTAATTAAAATGAGTCACCAGACTCAGCACATACTGCCACATCTCTCTAATTGGACGTCTTAACGAACCCTAATGATATTAGGCTTTTTAGCTTGTCGTACTCTAAACGATAATTATATATATACCATATGAACCTTTATAGTTTAGACTTAATTGGATTATCAACACAAAACTAATCATCTAGCTAATTTTAATATTCAACCCACGCAAGAACACAACTATATATACAGCAATTATTAACATATTGTCATCATGTATGTTAGCAGTCACTAGTCCTTGATGTAAGATCTCTTAACAAACTCTTTTTTCTAACATTTTCACATTAAAAATATCCAATTTTTAATGTGAAAACCGGATATTCGTAATATGGTCGAACCACCATTTAAAGTGTGGATGATAGAAAAATTACTACAATCATGTATTTTCACATAATGTGTATATATGTGCACCTTTTGTTGTTGTTCGCTTATATAACTACAAAAGAGTTATCTTGTCAAAAAATTATACTCCAAATTAAATAATTACATAGTCTAATTCGTAAAAAAATATTGTTAGTTTTGGAAATTTATCTACTGGATAGCTACTACCTTATTTTTACAGTTATGATTAAATCTTGAATGAAAACTGCTTACTTATGATTAAAATAATCCGCAGTTGGCATTACAGTGACATGCGTTATCGCTTTGTTCCTGTTTGTTTATCCTTTTTAGTAGTATTATCTATGGGAGAATTTATCATAAAAAAACAATAAAACAAAACATTATTAACTCAATTATTGACAATATTACAGCATCAAGGAACATGTTCGTGACCGCGACGCCCGATTTATTCCATTAATATAACCTTCTTACAAGTTTGTTTTATTGTGGACCGATCACTTTTAATAATTTCAAAAAGAAAAGAAACACTTTTAAAATTAATTGTCCCCAATCAGGATTAAATATTGTAGTCTTAACGACAATTAAAATTAGGTCTAATACTAAATGATAGTATTATTGGTACAAAATATCATTACAATGTGATGTTTACACTTTTTAAATGACATGGGTTTCCATATTTAACTTTTACGCATGGCCACCAATGGTTCTAGTTTCTCATCTTCCCGAGTTTGAAGAAACTACAATCCTCGGTCCAGAACTTCTTGTACAAAAAGTTAGAACTATTTTTAAGACTAAAAAAATCCTATATGTTGTAATATAACGAAATATTCAATAATCTCTTTGAGTATGACTAAGGTGCTAACTGACTACCCACTAGATTGATTTTTTTCTTCTTCTTAATTCAGTCTTATCCTATAACTGTTCCAATATTTTCACAATTGCAAGTAACTTATATATAAATGAATAAATTAGTTAACTATGACAAGTCAACTTTCGAATCACATTCCATGTTGTAAAGTTAAATTTTAAGGTAGATACTAATCATACTAGTAAAATGAAATAAGATGGGTTCTTCTTCTTGTCACCTCTCGATCTTGTTTAAGTAGTTGGTGAGAAGTGGTAAACTTGGTAACATGCCATTGAGTTGTCAAAGATAAGCATGTATACGTACGGTTATAAAAAAACGTATAGCACACTGCATACATATATATACACACATACATATCGTAGTATCGGCATTTTTTGTTATAAATGTAAATATATTTGTTGTTCTTTTATGCATGATCCTTTTTCAATTGAAAGCCAGAGTAATTGTAATATATACATACCTTAATAGGTTATGCAGTGAACAATTTAATACATTTTTAAAAAAACAATCACCGTCTCGACCAATATAGACCACTACAATACATCCAAATTCTGGATTTACTTGACAATTTTACAAATATATATATAGAGAGAAAAATTAAAATAATAACTCAAAGCCTCACCTTAGCCTCCTCTCAAATTGTCAATATCTAGATGGAGTGTTACATCCACATTTCCTAACAGTTTCTACTCCTTATTTTATTATGGCTAGGGATTTCTTTAATATATCATTCAACAGATCATCATCAGAATAATCATCAAATAATTTGTATATTTAAATGGCTAGCCAAATTGTACGATACCTTTCAATTTAAACTTCTCTTTCTATCTACTATAAAAAGAGACTCTCTAACAACTCTGAAGATTGAGACAACTAATTGAAGTAAACCATGGAGAAGAATACTGCCCAAACCCTCTTCTCCATATTTTCTCTTCTTCTTCTCCTTTCTTCATGTGTCTCTGCTCAGCTCCGGACAGGTTTCTACCAGAGGTCATGTCCCAACGTCGAAAACATCGTCCGTAACGCCGTCCGTCAGAAATTCCAGCAGACTTTCGTCACCGCTCCGGCCACTCTCCGCCTCTTCTTCCACGATTGCTTCGTTCGCGTACGTTACGTTATCTATATATATCTATATCATAGGTGCAAAACTAGTTTTTGAAAAGAATCGATCGTGATGATATTTTCTTACAATATAAAATTTAATTTATCGAAAATCTACAAAAAAAACCGTGTGAATTAAGAGTTTTAGATGTTTATCTTTCTATATATCATTTTCAAACAAAATATTATAGTTACTTACGTTCTTATATTTTAATATGAATTGTTTAGGGATGTGATGCGTCAATAATGTTAGCATCACCGTCAGAGAGAGACCATCCAGATGACATGTCACTGGCCGGAGACGGATTCGACACGGTGATAAAGGCGAAACAAGCCGTTGAAAGAGATCCTAACTGCCGCAACAAAGTCTCATGTGCTGACATTTTGGCTCTCGCCACTCGTGAAGTCGTGGTTTTGGTAATTAATATATATATATATATATACATTAACTTAATTAATATTCCTCTCTTTTTCCCTTTTATATCATATAATGTCAGTCCGAGGTATTGAAAATTCGGTTTTGTTATATATCGTTTTCAGTTTTATTGTGAAAAAAAGCAAATCATATTATTAAATATAAGAAGCATGGTACGAGTTAACTAATAAAGTAATGTTAATTTGATATCAGTTGACACCTTTTTATTGGCGGCTTGTGAATATTATTCTATACAAGTACAAGTAATAACAGGTCATATATATAGTCCAAAAAAGAAGGGTATCATTGTATACAATGATAGATTATAACAAGATAAATAAATAAATCAAAAATTGCAGACCGGAGGACCGAGCTACCCTGTGGAGCTAGGGAGGAGAGATGGCAGATTATCAACAATAGCCAGCGTTCAAAAGCAACTGCCTCAGCCCGGTTTTAACCTAAACCAGCTTAACTCAATGTTCAGCCGTCACGGTCTCTCTCAAACCGACATGATCGCCCTCTCAGGTACCAAACCGAACGAACTAAACCGATTATATTTTTTTTGTAGTACTTGTTATTATGATATAGTATTAATGTTATTGTATTATTCAGGAGCGCATACTATCGGATTCGCACATTGTGGGAAATTCTCAAAGCGTATTTACAATTTTAGTCCTAGAACACGTATTGACCCAAGTATTAACAGTGGATACGCACTTCAACTCCGACAAATGTGCCCGATCGGGGTCGACCCACGAATCGCTATCAACATGGATCCCGTCAGCCCACGTACTTTCGACAATGCTTACTTCAAGAATCTCCAACAAGGAAGGGGTTTGTTTACGTCAGACCAAGTCTTGTTCACGGACCAACGTTCTAGAGCTACGGTTAACTCGTTTGCCAACAGTGAAGGAGCTTTTAGACAAGCTTTTATCTCGGCCATCACAAAATTGGGTCGGGTTGGTGTTAAGACTGGTAATGCTGGTGAGATTCGAAGAGATTGTTCACGTGTCAATTAGAGGTGTTTTGACGTTTTTTTTCTTTTTTTCTTTTCGGGTTTCTTTCTTTTATTCATTAAGAGGATTTGTTTTTATTTTGTTAAATAAACGTTAAGTTCTTATTGTTAATAATGAGTCCAAAAGTGTTCATGAAAAACTACAATTAATAAGATGGATTTATTTCGCTTTTCTTCTTCTTTTGTTTTATGGTTATATCTGACATTATTATATGGTCTCTATGGATGAAAAAAAAAATCAGGCATTTTGAGCTATAGATAATAAGGGTAATCAGATCTTTCGATGTCTCAAATTAAATCATAATTTCACAANATTTTATTTTTGGTTTCTTTCTTTATTCCTTAAGAGGATTTGTTTTTATTCCGTTAAATAAAAAGTTAAGTTCTTATTGTTAATAATAAGGAGTTCAAAAGTGTTCATGAAAACTTCGATTAATAAGATGGTTTTATTTCCTTTTTCTTGTTCTTGTTAAATTTGGGTTTATCATGGGCTTCTAACTAAAAACTAATTGGCAATCAGTAGATTGACCCTAACCCTTTATATATTAATGATAGTCTCTTCAAACTTCAGATGTGGAACTTGGATTGTATCCCAACAATCTCCCCTTCAAACCAAGGACCACATGTGGGATATTAACTCGCCTCCTCGAGATGATAACTCCATCTCGAACTGATCCCACTTGGATCGATAATAAACCCCTTCTTGGGCCCCCATTACTCGGGTTAACAAGAGGCATATCTGTATCCACTCTTCTAGGTCCACCAGAATTTTAACCTTGGGCTCTGATACCATGTTAAATTTGGGCTTATCATGGCTTCTAACTAAAAACCAATTGGCAATTAGTAGATTGACCTTAACCCTTTATATATTAATGATAGTCCTTTCAAACTTTAGATGTGGGACTTGGATTGTATCCCAACTGTTCTTTTGTTTTATGTTTATATATATGGTCTCTAAGAATGAAAAAAAAAAACAGGTGTTTCAGTTATGGATAATAAGGGTAATCAGATCTTTCGATGTCTGAAATCAAATCATAATGTCACAATTTTCCTAAGTAAATAAGTGAAAAATAAAAATGATGGTCAAAACAATCAAAGTCGAAAAAATTGATGCATTTTTTGTTTGTTTGTGTTACGATTAGGAAACAAACAATTCATTTTACTGCATACACTCCAACATTTATACAGGATTTGCAACGAGAAATTGCCAAGTTAGTCATGATAAACTAATCATATAAGTCTTCTCACCACTAAAATCTTTTCCACTATCCTCATTGTCACCTTCGGTTTACACTGGACTTATTGATTTGTTGTATTCTTAATGAAGAGGCCCATAATCTTAGCCCAATGAAAAAGAACTAAATACAAATTTTGTCTCGGCTAGCTTCTTCGTTCTTAAATTACAACGACCTGTGTTTTCTAACTCAAACCGATTTCGCTAGTCAGACTGGTAAAGTGGTAAGCCTGCGACTTGGTCGATTCAGTTATATTCTAAAAGTCCAGACTTATATGTTTCTCTTAAATCTGATAAAAGTTTATGATCGGATCAAAATCTAAACTTCTTATTTAGTTGACATGTTTGATACGAAAATAATCAATCAATATAGGCTGGGCTCATAATTTAGAAGGCCTAACATCAATGCATATATTATTCCAATGTTCTTTCTCCTTATATATATAGTAGTTGATATAGAAAAGTTATTTCATAACCATGAATTAGCTAATGACCGTTAACATTTATTTGTTTAGATAACTGATCATGATGAACATTTACCCTCTAACATCTTTTACTCTTTTATATACTTAAATAATTGTTAGTTGGTGATAGTTTCTTTAGACCTCAAGCCTAGTAGCCTACTTGCATGTGGACCAATGGACCGACCTAACAGAAGAGAAAATAAATCTTTTTTGTTTTTCATCAACGCAGAGTATCCAAAATCTCAAATTTGTTTTTTTCGTACACTTTTGAGTTCCTTTTATGGCAAAACAATAAAATATCATGTTCCTTTACTCTCTGTAAAATTAAATGAGTTAGTATTTGAAAACCAAAATAGAAAGAAGAAAAAACAAAAAACAAAAGATGTGAAGGAGGATGAGACTCGTAGTTGCAGTTTCTACCAAATACAAGAAAATCTTTACTGCGTTTTCCCTGTCCTCTTCTTAATTTTTTTATCACATTATTTGTACTGCAAAATAGTTATAATTTTTTATAAAGATTCCTGCCAATAGTTTGTCATTATTTTCGTTTTAAATTATTTCGGAACATAATATGATGTGGTTAAAATGCTCTACGTTTTTTTGTTTTCGTTACATACATATATACACGGTATGTTTTATTAACAAAGCCAGAGATATAAACGTGGTTGTGTTACAAAGCGCTTCATTAGAAAAATCTTAAATAAAACGAAGAATACAGATCGTTAAGCGACTAATCTTATAGTGTCAAATTTGAAATAGACTTGCATTGTGGAACCATTCACCCGTGAGAGTACAAAATGGTTGACACAAATGTGGCTGGATTTTATATTTGTTTCTTGTCTTGAAAAGAGAATGGTAACTTTGTCTTCTTTTGTTTTTTTTTTGCGCATGGTTTTTATTTTTATTTTTATATCTCTTATTACAATTTACGGTTAGAGTCGTTGACAAATGATTAAAATAAAAAAAAAAACTACAACTATATGTATATCACCGATCAAAATTAGTATGAAGTCAGCATTCTTTTACATATTTTTGTTATTTGTTCTATCATACAAATATATAAGCACCCATTTTAATATGTAGCTTCCTCTATAAAATAACTTTTATCAATCATTAAACCTCTAAATTTTACATTATAGACAAGTTTTTTTTTTCTCTCAATAACGAAGGATTTGTAGAAGAAAGCTTTAAAGTGAGTGCACGTGGGGACATTTTGTGAAAATAGCTCCAAATTAAGAATAGAAACAAAACGCTCGAATTCAAACCCACATGAGATGTGTCCCTCCCAAGTCCCAAATCCCAATCCAAGCCATATCTTTTCTCCTCTATCTGGGTCCGTTTTTTTTTCTTTTAATTATTATTATTGCTTACACATTTTATTTCAGATTATTAGAAAAAAACTTATATCAGTTATATGTAAGAGAAAACAAAATTGAAGAACAGCACAAACAAGTCATATTATGCCATCTACGATATTCGATAGATATCTCTCCACAGGCTTTGTACAAATTTATCTGACAGTTCTGTACGATTTCTTTGTGGTTCATACAGACAAAATAGTTATATAGTAGTAGTATATTTTTATATTATTGGCATTAATTGTTTGTATTCATTGTTTTTTTATTGTTTGGCATAAAGATACAATTGAATAATTACAAATCTGTTTTTTTACCTACAGCTTGATTGTGTGATTGGCAAGAGTCACACATTTAATTCTGTCATTTTTTCAACGTGGATTGTTAAAATAGTCAAAGGTGGACACAAACCATTAAGCAAAAATCCAAAGAAAGTTGTATGATTATATGCATTATTTGTTCAATGTCTACTATAGGTGTGAATATCTAGTATCTAGTGGTAAATTTGGTATGCACATCTACTAGGTTTGAATCTCATTTTCTTTCTCCTCTTAGATTGATATCATTTATTTTGTTTTCATCTAGAACATATTTTTTTCTTTTTTTTTAATTACTAAAAGGTTTCGGATCTAAGCTCGTATATCCCATAAAACCAGAGATCAAAGTATTTTATATGGTCCCTCCCAACTAGAACATATTCATCTACCTTTGTATATTTCAGTGTTGTCCAATGTATATATGTATTTGAATGAAAGAAACTATAAACTATAAACTGTATCCAGATGGTTAGCGTTAATACATGTTTTCCACGTTTGTTCAAAGATTATGGAATTGCATTAAAATAGTATAAGAGAAAACATCACATACTAACAAAAATTATAAGCAATTTCCTTGCTACATTAATTGATAATCTACTAACCCTTGACTTTTTTTTTGTGTGGTAGGACGAAGAACACAACAAAACCAAGAAACAGACCATTTAGTTTTTGCTGTTAGCATCAAAAGCTAGTAACGTGTATAATGCATATATTAAGGACTATAGATTAAGAGACAACTTGTAATGTCTCAACCGCCCATGTTTAGTAGTTATAGATATTTTCTGGACATTTATTTAATATATATATATATATATTAAATTAAAAAAATAGTTCGGTATATACGTTAAAATAAAAACAAATGAGTAATGCGCAGACTTTTCCTATCATTTCAAAAGTTACCTTTGTGTCAACATAAACAATATTTATCAATTTTATAAATCTTATACGGAAAATATCTTATTTAAAACCTGAAAATGCCAATGATGATTAGAATCTAAAATCACTGGAGCATAAATCCTCGACAAATAAAAAATTATGTATAACCCAATTAATGACAACACGTGTATATATCTTAACTTCTATATATACGTTAAGAAATTTGGGTCTACGCCGTATTAATCGCAGTGGCAAGTATAAAATACGAATTTGGAAATGTTTCGAAGTTTTACAGTACAGATGACCAGAAAACCTACTATTTTATTTGTTACCATCTGTATTCAAAGCTTGCAAAAAGTAGTGGATAATGAAACCAAATTCATCACATGCAGCTTTAAAGGAAAATGTTCAGATGGTATATATGAAGGAGATCTATAATGTGGTAGTATTGGTAGAAATGACATAGATTCATCAAATTAATTAGGAGATTGATTCAAAGGACACATACACATGCATGTATTAACGTATATATACAAAAAGTGTGTGTGTGTGTGTGTGAGAGAGAGAGAGAGAGAGAGAGAGAGAGAGAGAGAGAGAGAGAGAGAGAGAGAGAGAGAGAGAGAGAGAGAGAGAGAGAGAGAGAGAGAGAGAGAGAGAGAGAGAGAGAGAGAGAGAGAGAGAGAGAGAGAGAGAGAGAGAGAGAGAGAGAGAGAGAGAGAGAGAGAGAGAGAGAGAGAGAGAGAGAGAGAGAGAGAGAGAGAGAGAGAGAGAGAGAGAGAGAGAGAGAGAGAGAGAGAGAGAGAGAGAGAGAGAGAGAGAGAGAGAGAGAGAGAGAGAGAGAGAGAGAGAGAGAGAGAGAGAGAGAGAGAGAGAGAGAGAGAGAGAGAGAGAGAGAGAGAGAGAGAGAGAGAGAGAGAGAGAGAGAGAGAGAGAGAGAGAGAGAGAGAGAGAGAGAGAGAGAGAGAGAGAGAGAGAGAGGCTATAAGGGAGAGGAACATGTGAAGGCATTAAGAGAAGGTGGGGTTTTGTATTGATGTCTTGTTCTTGGAATGGAGCCACATGGTAAGAGGGTCGCTCAAAGCACCTCTTTAGGGGTAGTTGTGATGCAGCCAAATTAGAGCTCTTGCATGTGACTCCATGTGTTTTTTCTTCCCTCACCCATTATTATTCCCGAATTCTTTCCTTC
>NC_025696.1:5386147-5388420 GCF_000633955.1 Camelina sativa | reverse complement strand
GAGAGAGAGAGAGAGAGAGAGAGAGAGAGAGAGAGAGAGAGAGAGGCTATAAGGGAGAGGAACATGTGAAGGCATTAAGAGAAGGTGGGGTTTTGTATTGATGTCTTGTTCTTGGAATGGAGCCACATGGTAAGAGGGTCGCTCAAAGCACCTCTTTAGGGGTAGTTGTGATGCAGCCAAATTAGAGCTCTTGCATGTGACTCCATGTGTTTTTTCTTTCCTCACCCATTATTATTTTCGAATTCTTTCCTTCTTTTTCTCCATATATATATACACTCCCTTTTATATAATTAACTTCATGTAATTGAATTTTATATACTTTTTACGTGATTTTAATGAAACTAAATATCTTATACAGCAACATGAATATTAGATGAAAATTCGAATTCCGTTGTTTTAAAAATACTTTTTTTTTGTTTCAAAAAAGATTATTACTACGGACTACCACTATCATCAAATTATCCTATTGTGTTTTGTAGTTAAAAAGAAAAGTAATTTCCAAACATATTACCTTATATATATGTCTACAAAGAAAATTAACTTCAAAATAAGTTCTACAACATTACTTATACATCATCAAGCTTTGTCATATACAAACAAACATAGGACCCACTCTTCTCTTTCTCTATCTCGCTCATATTCAAAGTTTGCTATATATGCAAGTTTCTCCCTTGTAGACTTTCCTTTGCAGCAAAACTAATTTCTCATATGGAGAGGCAAATCATAAACAAGAAGAAACGAGTATTTTCTCTTGAACCAAACAAGAACCCTAGTGAAGTTTTCACGAGAAAATACACAAGCCACTTGGTTCCTGCACTCAAGAAGCTCAACATGAACAAGAACTCTTCAAAACAAACGGTGAAGCATGAAGTAGACATGGCTTTGGCTTTGTCTGCTCAAGAATTTGCATGGAGCCGTTTCTTGCTAGAGAAGCTATCTTCCTCAACGAATCCAACCACTACTAGTAGTTCTTCTTCCAATCAAGTTCGGATTCTAGAAAGATCCGATAAAGAAGGAGAAATAGAGGAGAAGCTGAGGGAATTGCAGAAGCTTGTGCCAGGTGGAGAAGTGATGAATGTAGAAGAAATGTTGAGTGAGATTGGTACCTACATTAAATGTCTTGAGTTGCAGACGGTTGCTCTCAAGTCCATTGTTCAAGAAACTACCTGACTCTTAGTTTCAGTGTGTAACGTATAGTTTGTTTCATGGTTTGTCCTTGAACTAAATTTAAATCATGCGTGTGGGTGTGTGTTTTCTCTCGTTTTTTCTTCAAGAACAAGAGCATGTCTCATAGTGGTTTTGTTTTTCTTTTCTAGATTTCTTGATTAATCAAATATGGTTATGGAAATATACCACACATGACCGTTAATACATCTTATAAGTTATAAAAATCGATCCAAAATCTGATTAAACAATATATATTTTCGGTTATAATGTCAAATAGACTATGTGTTGGCAAAAATCAAATATCTTATATTTTGTCTTCTGTTTTTTCCTTATTTTATTATTCTATTGTTGTGTGGAAATCTCCAAACTTTAATATTCTAATCATTTAAGCTGACAAAATATGTTGTGTATCTAATTACAAGTTGTCCCTGCATTGCTTTTCTCCTTGAGTCAAGACATTTGAATTTTCAATCTAGAACAAAAACCATATATATATATATATAAATGATTTGTTAATTCTGTATTTGCTTTCAAGTTTCAACAATAGTAATAAGAAGTAAAAACACAAAAGAGACTAATATTACTTCCGAGTATGGATAGAAAAAAGTCGAAATTATTTAGATATGTAAAAAGGAGGAAAGTCCGATGACAGTGTGTAACTATGCATGTCATAACTTTGAAGTCATCATCCAAATCTTTGCACGTGTCTCGCAGTCTCTCGCACCTATACAAATCTCTATTTCTCATAAAGATTCTAGCCGTACTACTACTACACAACTTGTCTCATGTCATGTTTTTAATGGGATTGTGTAAAAGAAAAGAAAAAAGAAAAAAAAAAACTTACTTTTGGATAATTTCTACTTCTTTTCATCAACTAACTTTTCCAGTTAAAATTGCAAATTGTTTGTTGTCCCAAGATAGTTACATATCATTAAGGTCCACAATTATTGTTTCTTTTGGCAATGTTTACAAAGTAATTAAGCCAATAAAAACTGGATTACGTAAAAAGAAGAAGATTAAGATTACATAGAGGCCCATGGAATAAGAGCAAAGAAGAGAGTGTTTACATGTGCCAAAACACAAAGGCATTGCCTTGTTTCTTTATA
>NC_025696.1:5352319-5384946 GCF_000633955.1 Camelina sativa | reverse complement strand
ATTACCTAGCGATCTCAGCTCTTCTCTTGGCTTGCTCTGCGATCTCAGACAATTCTCTGTAACTTCCTTTCTCAGGGAAGGTGTTATCAGCTTCCTTTGGCTGCAAACCGTGAAGTGTCCTTTGAGCATGTGCCCATTGAGCCTCTCTCTCTTCTTTTCCGTAATCTTTCTTCATTGTGAAAGCCGTCTTGTTCTCAAACAAGTTGAGCCACGCCTTTCCACTCAAGATGTATCGAATGGCAAACTTGAAAACGTCCAATGGGAAGTATGTGACAATACTGTATAGCCAGATCACACCAGCCCATCCCCATCCAATACCCCTAATCTTTGCAAATTGCCAGTTGGCATAAACCGCAATCAAAGTCGCAATCTGCATTTGGAAGAACAAATGGGATTTAACATGTGTTTCTTTGAGAACCCTTTATACCCAATAACAAATCACTTTAAATGTGGATTCCAATTGATCTTACCAGTTGTGCAATGAGGAAAGCAATCATCAGTAAAGCCCCAGGACGTTCAACAAACGACCAACTCCTTGATCTCGTGACGAAGATCAAAGCTTGACTAATGATACTAACTTGTAGGTACACCGCACCCATTAGCTCGTGGTTATTGTCCCTAATGGACCTCACACCAAATGTGTCCTGTAAAATCCAAAATGAAACGAACGTTAACCAAGATGAAATATAATCACCAGTACCTAAGTAAGAACTTATGGAAAGATAATTAATTAGCTCAATTTTGTGTACCGAGAAAAAGTCAGTCTTGTGCGCCGCCCAGAAGAAAATAACAGTCATGATGGCCTGGTAGCCTCCAAGAACAACTCCAGTAGCAAAAATTTCTCTAAGTTTCCAGCTATCAGGTGTGGGAGATGGCTTAACTCTGTCCTTTGAGATTGTCATGATAGTACCTATAAGATTAAGACATGATACCGTTAGATATAAGTAAACTGTTAGGAAAAGGCTACGATCTTGAGGTTTTATACAAAAGGACAGAGACTGCTTACCATCGTTAAGAATGGCAATGATCAGAACCATGAAGGCTGAGAAGTCAAATTCCCATATCAAAGCAATAAGCATGAATCCAAACTGCAGAAAGTTACAACACAATATGATCAGCGAAATAATAATTTAAGACAAAACCAACAAGTGACAGAACTCTAAAAGAAGTTATTTGCGTACCACAATACGGATTGTGATTGAAACTGCATAAATCTGTAACAAGAAAGAAAAAGTAAAAAGAATAGAGTCATTAGTTTCAATTGCAAGCAAGAACGGCATTCTCTGGAAGATAGCCCTGCTGGTAAATTATGAATGAAAAATAGGAGAAGACGCACAGTGTAGTTCTTCATTCTCTGGAAGATAGCCCTGCTGGTAAGAACGGCGCTGATAATAACGCTGAGTCCAGGCTCAGTGAGGACGATATCTGAAGCACCCCGAGCAGCATCTGTAGCATCAGCCACAGCGATACCAATATCGGCTTTCTTTAGAGCTGGGGCATCATTGACACCATCACCAGTCATTCCAACAATGTGCTTCCTCTCCTGCAACTTTTTCACAATTTCGTATTTGTGCTCTGCAATAATAAAGAAAGAGGTTTAGATCTAACATAACCACCATTAGGATGAACATATAGTGAGGTTTATAATACAAAACCATAAAGAAGCAAATAATAACCTGGGAAGACTCCGGCAAATCCGTCAGCCTTCTCGATCAACTCCTCAACAGGAATGGATGCAAGGTTGGCATCCTTGTGGGTACCAAGAAGAGCCGAAGATGGATACATATTTGTTCCCATTCCAAGTCTGCGACCGGTTTCCTTACCAATAGCAAGTTGGTCACCTGGCCACATACGTAGTCCAAAAGACTGTTAGGGGAAAATGGTAAAGGTGTATAGTTAGAACAACAAGATCAATGGGTGAGCAAAATTTTACCAGTGATCATCTTGACATTAACACCAAGATTCAAAGCCCTACGAATGGTTTCAGCACTGTCATGTCTTGGGGGATCAAAAAGTGGCAACAGACCAACAAATTCCCATGGAGCACCTGGGCTTTCCTTGGTTTTTTCTGGCACCACCTAAAAAGAGAAATAAGAACACAATTAGACATTTGTTTCCATGCAAAAAAAGAAAAACAAAAGAAGACTGAAACTATGAGTATCAATGTCAAACAATTACCTGGCGAGCAACAGCCAACGACCTAAGACCACGCTCGGCATACTTGTCAATAATGGAGAGCACCTTCTTGCTAAGGTCATTGCTTGCTTTGGCAAGTTCAAGGATCTGTTTGGGAAATCAAATTAGTACAAAGAAGAAGGATAAAAACAAAAGACATTTGTTGGTAGGGTTGAAGATCCATTACCTGCTCAGGAGCACCTTTACTGACTCTGTGCCAGTTACCACTGCCGTCGATGTAAGTCAAAGCAGTTCTCTTATCCACAGGGTTGAATGGAAGGAAGTGAACTTCCCTGATTCCAGCTCTAGCCTGTAAAAAAATCCCAATCAAACATAAGAATTTGTTTCTTGGAGGCTGACTAAAATGTAATTCGAACGGGAAAAGGGTTATACCTCCTTTGGATCAGCAAGCATCCCAACCATGGCTGCATCAATGGCATCCTGGTTTTCAATCCTGGAAGCCATAGCTGCAAACAATAGGACTTGGTCTTTCTCCACACCCTTGCAGAAAACCTCAACCAAGTTTTTGTCCACGCTCAATTTATTGAGAGTTAGTGTCCCGGTTTTGTCACTGCACAGGACATCCATACCTGCCATCTCTTCGATGGCAGTCATACGCTTGGTGATGGCACCTTGTTGAGACAACCTGTGAGACCCAATAGCCATAGTCACGGACAAGACCGTGGGCATAGCAATGGGGATACCACCGATCAAGAGGACCAAAAGGTTATCAATTCCATCTCTGTACTTTCGGCGTTGAATAGGGTACATGACGATGATCTCAATCACCATACCGATAGCAATGGAACAGATACAGAAGTTTCCAATGGCTGTAAGAACCTTCTGGAAATGTCCAACTTGGTTTGTGCTGTCCACAAGATGAGCAGCTTTACCAAAGAAGGTGTGAACCCCTGTGGCAATAACAACCGCCTCGATTTCTCCTTGTTTGCATGTTGAACCAGAGAAAACTTCTTGGCCCGGGTGCTTGGTGACAGGAAGGGACTCTCCAGTTAGAGCAGATTGGTCAACCTTTAAAGGATCACCTTCAAGTAGACGGGCATCAGCAGGGATAATGTCTCCCAATTTGATGCTAACAATATCTCCTGGGACAAGAATAGCAGCTTCTTGTTCACTCCATTTTCCATCCCTAAGAACCTGAAACATCACAAAAATAACCAAAACATTAGCTCTAGAGAATTTAGGAAAGTTCTGTACAACTTCTTCTCAGCATTCATCTCTTATCATTATTTACCTTGGTTTTAGGAGCAAGACCAGCCATAAGAGCAGCAGCAGCATTACCGGCGTTGTTTTCTTCGATAAAACTGATGGTGGAGTTGATAACCAACAGACAGATAATACCGACAAAATCTTGCCAATCCGGAGGCCTACCATCACCGTTGGCCAAAGCAATAGCCATGATTGCAGCCATTTCCATGACCCATGAAAGGGGATTCCACATAAATCCCAAAAACTTCAGAAGTTTGCTTTCCTGTCAATTGTTCATTGTACAAAATCATCAGACACATTCAGTAACACACTAAAAGGAAACCAGATAATTATATTGTTATATCTGAAGGCAACAAATGCAAATAGCAAAAAAGTTCAAACCTTTTTCTCTTCGAGCTTGTTGGGACCAAAGATCTGAATCCTGTCCTCCCCTTCCTGCGTTGTCAATCCTTCCCTTGTACATTTTAGCTGTTGGAAAACTTCCTCGATCGGAATTTTTTCCTGAAAAAAAAAAACCAAAAAACAAATTCAAGTAACTCAAAACATAAACATACACAGAACAGTTCCTAAATCATCAAAAAGAGAAACCTTTTTGCTAAAGGATCTACTCAGTTCATAATAAGAATCGTTGTTGAAAAGATACTACAGTTGAATAACAAGTCGTTGACTAGTTCGGTAAAAGTAAAAGATTCGGTGAAGGGGGAAACTGCGGTGGTGAGGTGGGGACCGCCACCACCACCGACCAACGCGATTGCAACACGCGCCGCGAGATTCCCACACTTTCCGGCGTAAAAATCGATGCTTGGTCGCTTTAAACACAGTCCAAGATATGTAAAAGTTGCATTTCTTTATTAAAAAAAAAAAAAGCTTTAATTTTTCTTTTTAGTGTCCCAAGAAAATTCACAAAGTTACGTCTGCACAAAAGATGTGTTCTCTTTTTTTTGTTCGTTGTTGGTTTCTTAAAGACAAAGAAGTTGAACGTACCACGGAAAGGTACATAAACCAACAAAAAAAAAAACTAAAACTAAAACTTCTTGTAAATTAAATCATAATTATTTTCTAAAAACATCAAATTAGTTCTTACGAGTTTGCTGTCCCAATCCAAAAAAAAAAAACAAAGACAAAAAAGTTGTACAAGTAGGATTGGACTTTATTGAGACGTAGCTAGCTCCACCACTGACATAAACAAAAAAAAAGACTCTGTTTCTTTCTTATCTGTCTTCTATGCTATCACATGCTTAGATCTACTTTATTTTGTTTTCTCTTATGAACAAACTCTACATGTTACTCCGAACGTTACCTAAAACAACTCCTAATTAAGTATTAAATCTCCCCAGATTTTTCAATTTAAAAAATTAGTCAAATGTACAATATTAACAAAAAACGAGCCTTTTCCGGAATCTCCAACGTAATGAGAGTAAAAAGACTCAAAGCCAAGAAGAGTACAGATCTATTCATCTCATTCAAGCAAATCATCGAACAGTTTATGAGCATGATGAATTTAACAAAAAAAAAAAAAACAGAGTATAAGAAGTAAAAAAAAAAAATGGTATACCAGATCAACAGTCTCGTTCTTAATATCCTCGAGACTCGACATCTCTCTCTCCTTTTTTCAACTGACGGCGAATTCAGTACTTAAAAAAACGACAGCTTTCACCACCGTTGCACTCGATCATAAGTACTCCGGCGAATGAGAGGAATGAGAGAGAGAGAGAGAGATATATTAGGTGGTTCTGTTCTGTTCTGTTGGCAGAGTCGATACAAGTCCCCTCTATATTTATAACCAATCTTCAAAACGATGAAGCTCTTCGTCGTTTTGGTTATTTCTTTGTGGGTCTCATTTAAAAAAAAACTAGTCTTTCTTACCCTTTTTTTTTTTTTACAAATTTTATTTTATTTTTGTTGCCTCTTTTAAGTTCTTCTCTCCTTAACCCTTTGACCGTTGATTAATTAACCTTTCTGATTTATGAACCAGAATCATCATATATTAATTGTGCGTCCTAATCTCACTAAAATTATGGACTAAATTTTTGTTTTTTTTCCTTCTAATTTTTCCACCGTTTATAATAATCTTCTATAATTGTTTTTTTTGTTGTTTAGTTTGTAGTTTGAAAAAAAGGGACTCTACGAAGGAGGAGATTAAGTGCCTTATAAGTGAAAATTTTAATTTGGAGTGATATCTTTACTTTTTTAATTACAAAGATCATAGACTTTTTAGTGTTTCTTCCTTATGAACAACCAAAAAAAATCAATTATATGAGGAAATAAATATTTGGGGGAGGTGTTTACACTGCTTAAGATTTTTTTTAAAAAATTTAAAATTTGACTAAAGCAACACACTACTTGCTGCTTAGCCTGTCCTCTTCTTCATGAGGTATTTTTTTTTTCTCTCATGCCACCTATTTGGTTATTTAT
This sequence comes from Camelina sativa, assembly GCF_000633955.1. Classification (NCBI taxonomy): domain Eukaryota; kingdom Viridiplantae; phylum Streptophyta; class Magnoliopsida; order Brassicales; family Brassicaceae; genus Camelina; species Camelina sativa. The sequence continues at coordinate 5,379,129 of NC_025696.1, read as the reverse complement.
ATCATGACAAGATATTTTATTCTGAACATTTCAACTTAAATTATGTACTATATTTTTAAAACAAAAAAAAAATCGTTTTCTAAATGGTTTAGTTAGGTCCGTATGTTCTAATTTGGTTTTCCTGAAAGCAGCAATAATGGGTTACTCGTTTTCATTTTGTTTCTTCTTTCTCAACCATAAGAAGACTTAATAAAATCACTTGTCAATAACTTTCAAATCTTTGAGAAATTTGACAGAAGTTATTTTAGCAAAAACTATGTGAAGCAGGTGATCTAATAAGAAGAAACAAGTTTGTTCAATTATCCATTTATGTGAATGGGGAAATCAATTAGGGAGATATAACTAACTAACATAGCTAGAACATGGTACTCAAATATGTCGGATTCTGCATTGACTCGGAATCAACTTGGATGGGTTTTTACAAGTTTTTATTATTGAATAATTAAAAAAAAATTATACTAAGTTATATTTGTGGCCCCTAAACGGTGGTGATAATGAAAATATTGGACCTTCCAAGGTGCCTCATGGCAAGGTCAGCAAATGGGAACGATGTCACATGTTAATAATTGAAATATAAATACCATACCATAGTGTTTTTATTAAATTTGTTCCCTATGAATATATACTGAGAAATTGACTTTTGATTTCGATGGGTCCCTCTCAATAATACAAGTTCGTCATTTCCAAGTCCTTTACATTTTATTTTCTGTATATTCATGTTCTTTTATTTTGTCAAGAGATTATTCTTCTAAATGTTACGACATATCAAAAAAAAAAAAAAAATGTTACGACATATGATAAACACAGACTTCTTTGTTTTTATTTTTCTCCAAATAACATGATTTCTTCTTTTTTTTGCATATTATTAAAAGAAATGATACGATGCTATCCAATAACATAAATCACATGATTATCAAACTATTTATTTAAATCAAATACGAAAAACAACACATCACTTATTTATAGTTAGCCACAACATTTTTTTTTTAGTCAATAATTTCACTATTTATTTTTACTTTGGTGAATGAACCTTAAAAATTCATTTCCAAACAAATTAAAAATATAAGATATAAATATATTATCATCTAGTTGACTTAATTAAGTGACTCTTACAACATATTTTAAAACTTATCATTTCATAAATAGAAAAAGAGGCAAACAGAAGTTTGGTTTATGTACACTATACATATTTCATATTTGTAATAAAATCTGAATAGCCAGATATCATATAATTACTAAATTATTCCTAAATAATCACGGCGTTTATACAGTCGCAAAATGTGTAACCATTCGTTTTCAAAAGTTGCCCTTTCATTTAAGTTAAAAGTCTTAAGTTTGACTTGGTATATTCTCCTCTCTTCATTTTGTCTTCGACTATTTTACAACCTGCATTGAAACTAAAACAATGAAATTTCTTTTGTATTTATGCTAGAGCTTGACTTCATTATATAATATTTAGATATAGATCTCTATTATGTAACAACGTGTATAGCCGATTATTTGTCTAAACTCCAGAACCTCTCTATATAATCTTTATGATTAACCTCATATATAATCATGGAACCCATATTCATAGTAATGATTCAAACAAAAAAAAAAAAAAGAAGAGGAAACTTATTAGTAAGTACTTACTGTGAATATTATTTGATTCAAATGATTACCAGAAGACAGCGTAGACTATGAGCTTGCAATCACGCTTGTCAGTTAAATCACATGTAAATATGTATTTATCATTTTACAAATCTATTTATGGTAAATGTTTCCATTTTACAAAATTATACTATTTTGAAAGAAAATCACGCTGCATTTGACATTTTCATCAAATGTATATTAAAAAAATCGTCAACTATCGTGAGTGCGATGTTAAAACTGTTTTATTATAGTGTTATGTTTAATATATGGGTCGCAATTTCATAAGAAATAGTCTTCTATAAAAAGAAAAACATATACTTATATAGCACACATCTTTTGACGTATTAATTGGAGGAGTAGTAATAAGAATCTGATTAGTACGTACGGTCATAAAGAAAAAAGAAGATACATATCGGTTTCATCATTGACTTGACATCTCGTTCTCCTTTTGTCTTTTCATCTTTTCTAATTTTACTAACGATTATATATATACATATATCATATCATTATGCTTAAATAATAGGAATATAAAACAGTATCATTAATTTGAAATTGAATTAATATATGTACTTTTGATGATAATAATGTTTTAAAGAAATGGGCAGAAATTTTATAGGAAAACTTCAAAGATAAATTTGTTAGGTATATATGTAAAACAGTACAACAAATTCAGATATATAAGTTTATTTTAATGATTTTGTTGAGAAAGTAAACATCATATTTAGACGTACCCAGAAAATCCTGCACCATGTACGGCCTCACATGCCGTCCTGCGACGCGAGATAAGCCTAAAAGGTTAGTTGCTTGTTCCCTTTTTATCTTTGTCTTTCTTTTTCTTTTTTTTTCTAATATTATCTGCTCAGGGAAATATGAACGTGAAATTTTTCAATAAAGCCAATCTCTTGGATCAAGAAATTCCAAAACTATTCATTTGTTTATGAAGATTTTTTTATATAAAAAATTACATTTTTTTTTTCTGAAACCGCATTGGTCAAGTGACATGAGTATTTTACATCAAGACATTCCTTAGATTTAAAGTCACTGAATTTATAAAATACATTTATCTCCCTTTGCACTTGTTTTCTCTATTGTTAGTACTTTTCTTTATTAAAAATGTCATTATTCATATGGAATCAAATAAATTTTTGAGGTAACTTATGGCACAAAAAACTTATGGCATGTTGAACTTGGACCCAACATTTATAGCCGTTACATGCAACAAAAGTAAATATTTAATATGCTACAATAACTTAGTCTGAAATATTGTCGAGGGAAATTTGGATTCTATTTTTATACACCAGAAACAAAAACTGTAATTGTCTACAAAATTTGAATCATATTTGTTCGTCAAATGTTACTCATTGTATACTTTAAATTTTTAAACAACGACAAAAAATTATGTTAATTAATAATTATACTTTTAACTATTCAAATTTCACATATTATTAAAATTATACTATCTGATTACAGTATCATCATATATTATGAAGTTTTTCTCTTGTAAACATTTAAAATTTTTAGCTAGCATTCTCGGAATAGTATACATCCCATAACATTTCAAATTTTTTTCGTTAATTCCTAAATACATAACCTTTATACGGGGAAGATGTCTTATTGTCAAAATTATCAGGCGCATGTGTCCATTTTGGATTACGAAATCAGCTTTAATTAACCAGTTGATACCAAAAGGGTGACAACTCTTTTTCAACGTTCCTATCAGTAAAGAAAGGAAAAATATATATATAGGCATCTCGATTATTAGTTTTTAAGTTAAAAAGTTATACTAATCGTAGTAGTAAGGCATGAGTCTTCGCTATTGTGATTTTGTGATCAGTTAATTAATAATTTGGTCTACTATTAAGTATTATTAAGTCCAGTTTGTATATTCCGCTAGAGATTCTAACGCCGTGAATTGATCATTTGTAAAATAACCGGCGTGATTTTGGCATTGGATGCCGTGTTGAGTTTTAAATGAGAGAACAAGTGGTGGTGATGAGTGGTGAGTAGTGGTGGCCGAGGGGACTTAACCTAACCTAACGGGACCGTTACCTGTTACGAAGAAGAAGAATCTAAATGTCGTCTGTTTAAGGATCTGTCAATTTTACATATAATTACCTTCCAATCATTCGTAGCCACGTGTACTTGTCTACTTACGCAAATAATTGCTACTGCTGCTCTGTTTCGGATAAAAAATCTCATAAATCCATTGAATCTTGTAATGTGTGAATCCCACTTGGAACCAACCTTTTTGGTTTTAACTCTTTTGTTGTTCTCGATGGCACATAAATAATTTCGCTGAAAGAAAGAAGAAGAAAAATGATAACCCTTCTTTCACGTACTAGATTGACTAATCAAATTAGTGAACCTTGTTTTTTCTGTTGGTAAATGGTTTTTGAAGCATCGTTACTTTTGTTTTTTTTTAACCAAGTAGTAGCAAGTCTAGCATCGAGTCACCGACCATGTTTCATAATACTATACTCCATATTAAAAAGCCTCCTAAATGATGAAGAGTTTTAGTTTTCACGAAATATGTATAAATGCTTATTTATGAGTTGACCAGAAATTTAATATTTTGACTTTTCTAATACATTAAGGAGAAATTAAATGAAATTATGTCGACATGAACTTCAGTTGACTTCTATGCAATTAGGAAGGTAAAAACTGAAATGGTAACGGTGTTAAAACCAAACCTCATTCTGTAAAACTCTTTTTCTATGGTCAAATTATTGTTGATTTCTATGTTTTTTCTGTTCAGATGAATTAAGTAAACCATATATGTTTAGAGATATAATCATTTTTTCAAATTATTGGTCATATTCTACCAAAAACCAAATTCTCTTAGGAAAGCGAACGACTAAGGGAAAAATATGAGATACGTATAGGCTTAAAAGGTTGGCCAGGGATAGATGAGGCAAAAAAACGAAGCCAAGTTTAGACAAGATGGCTCATTGAGGCAATGAAAGACGTAATTAGACAGAAAATATTAGAAAACTATAAACTCATTTGTCCCATCTTTTGGCTTTACGAAAAAGGCCACGACATATGTCATATATGTATTAAACTTCGCTTAAATATCAAAAGTAATGTATAACCTTAATTTTCTTCTTAATATATGAGAGTGTCTACTGTCTGTATGTCATAACATGTACACGTATGCGTCTGCACAAATAATTTATTTTTTGTTATTTTTTAACTCGTTGATTAGGATTCCATTAATATGATGAGATATTCATTTTTTTTTTGTCGACGATGACATATTCATATCTCTACCTTTAATTTGTAACCTAATTTATATATATGTATTAAATTATGTCCAATAGTATGCTAATAAATAAAGACTGTTGTCTAAACTGATTCATCTTACAAGCATAAATATTACACATAAACAAATAAACTTGTGAGATTCCAAGTTTAACGGCTACAAAAGTGATTTTTATACTATAACTGTTCTGACGAAATTATCAAGAAAAGAAAATAGAAAACGAAAGTTTAGAGAGATTTAATACTTATTTTTGGCTGGAGTTTACGCAAACAAGTGCTGTATTTGATTATTAATTACGACCATTTTGATACAAGTAGTGTAAACGAGTGTGCACCAAAAAAATAACCGACAAAGGCGGTACGAAAATAATTAGGTGAAATAGTGAATATTTCTAGTGAAAATTACAAGTAATTTTTGTTTAACACGTGATCTAGTCGTTTTTTTACTTTATACCTTATACTTTCTTGGTCAGCCAAGAAGACTTTTTTCACCATATAATTCATACTCAAAGTTACACAACTGCGTGAAAGTATATCCCAAGAAGTCAATACCCCACGAGCAAGTGGGCGGTCAACCATAGAGACTAGGATGTTGAATGTTGAAACTCGACTATAAATGCGACGATAGTGAATAAAGTAGGAGAATTTGTAAAACCTAGGACCGAAAACGTATATAGTTTATTAATTAAATACTGCATTTTGCTAATTTTTACTTAATATTCTGTTTTATTTTTTCTTAACCTCAAACAAAAAAGATTAAAAAAACCTATACTATCATTTAGTAAGAAAATTCAACTTTCGTAGATTAAAGTACAGAAAATTTTGTTAAATTCTTTTTTTCTTCTTCTAAACTTATATAGTACTAGTGAAGAGTTGTTTGTGTGTGTTTTTCTGGTCAAAGTGAAGACTTATTTTGAAACTTTTAGAAATCGAAAAGTTTACAAGAACCTGAGACGCCTAACTAGTAACTTCATCACACATGTAAACATAATATTAGTTGAGCCGAAATTAACCTCTGTCGTACAAATCGTACTAAGAGTAAGACTCCAGGAAAATAATAAGAGTTTTATTCCATTAAGACTATTAACATTTGGAATTTAAACCAGGAGGGTTGGTGACATTGGACCGTTTTGTGTCTTTTGGTCAGCCATTCCACACACATTGGCTTTAATTCATATGGATCCACATTCATATGTATCTATACATAGCTTTACACGTATATGTATGCAACCATGTGCATATGGACAAAAAAAGTTCATTAAATTTTATCTCTTACAGAGAGACCAACTTGTGGAAGTTACTTATGGTTCTGGCTTTCTATCATTTGATAATGATTCAAATTAAAAAAAATTATAATTGTCCGTACTTATCTCATGAAGATCACCGGTTGATTAAATTAATAGCAGTAAGTAACTAAAAATAATTCAATAAGCTTTCAAGTTGCATCATCTTGGATCTTTAATAATTGCATTGTAAACTAATACACCGTCACAAGGATATTGAGTTTCCCTCATGCCGCGTCTCACGCAGCAAGTTGCATTTCTCATCACACATACTTCAAAACTAGAGCTTTAATTTAAACAGATTGAAACCAAACTAAATAATCTAAACTGTGATCGAAACCAAACCAATTTTTAAAAGTAATAAATCGATTTTTGTTTTTAAATTTTAGTTCAACATAACAAAACTAAATCAAAGTGAAGAAACCGTAAAGTAAACCTCGACATGGAACACGCCTAGAAAGCAAATACTCAAGAGGCATGTTTCTAAAGAAAAAGCCCCAAGGCCAAGATGCACAGAAAAATGAAGTTTCTTCTAGAACTCTTAAAAATAAACATTATGGCTTCGGTTGCTTAGCTAACCCAATATGTTTATTTTTTCAACTTTATTTGTATGCATCATCGTTTTGCAGACTATAATATAGCCTTAGCATGTATGATGTAATTTTGTTTACAGGAAAACAAACCATTTCTTTATGAACCAAAAAATATATAATATGATGAGGTTGGACCGTTGTTCTATGGTACAATTTCAAAACCAATGAAAACCAAACAACAATAGTAACACATAGGGTCTGAATGGTAACTGCGGTCAGAGCGGACAAATCTGTTTGCGGATCAAACAATTCTGTTTTAAGTGTGGACAACAGACCGCTGCGGTCCAACTCTATTGATAAGAAAAAGTGGTCCACATTTGGTCTGCTGCGGTTTTGTTTCTATTTTCTGTAGATCGCACTACTGCGGACTACACATGATGAATAGTAAATAAAAAACGATCTGATCCACAGATGGATTTGTCCGCCCCAACCGCTGCAACCAAATAATGATTTCAAATACATGCAAATAGCCATAATAATTTATATTTTTAATTTAAAATAAGCGTACTATTAAATTTGAAAACGACATATTTTAAAAGGATTTTTATCAAGAAAATTTTCCCAAAGATCGACATGTGAACATGTACATGTGGTATGTACGGAAAAAGAAATGAGATATTTTGGGCAAAATGAAAAGGAAAAAAAGAAACAGCGATGGACCTAACATTCATATACACAAATTATATCCACAAGGGCTCTAGACACAAAGGGACAACTCTATTTACAATACAGTTTGGCACTACCACTGGACGTACCTAATTTAATTTATTCTTGTTCTTGTAATAATTTATATACAGCCTTTTTCAATTTCAATTATCTTATATTAATATTTATTTAAAATTATAAATGTTAGGTTTTAGTTATTAATTATTTAGTGATAAGTATGGTATCATGCATGTGTTTTCTTTTTGAATTTATTAGGTGGCCATGCTGCTTGTGCATCTGCTTATCTACACCCCACTTTTCTCTATTCAAATTTCATCAGATTAGTAAAGCCGTTTTTAATATAATAATTGATAATTTCCTTTTCTCCTAACATTTACGTCTCTCTCCTTTCAGCTAATTTTGTATAAACATAACATTAAGAGATGAAGATATAATATTACGATGGCATATTTCTGCAAAATCTTCATCTAATCATTTTATGTGTCATCCACGTTGGTTAGATAATCTCTTTCACATAATATAGGCTAAAATGTGTAGTATTTTCATCTGCATAAGTTTATTACGTTACGATATAAGCTAAATGTGCAATCAATCAAAACAACTATTATAAATGACCACAAAAGGTCCGGTGTTAATGCGTCGTAGTATAGTTACGAGTTTACGATCCAAATACATTCTCAACCAGTGATATAATTGTTGGATTGACTAAATAATTAAGATTTGCTTTCAGCGGAGAGTTTATGGCTTCGTCATATCAAATACTAGTATATGCGGTTACACCCGATTTTGGAAAATTTTATCTACCTCAAAATGCTATAGTGTTACTTCAAAATGCTATATGATCGAACATTAAAGAAGACGAATAATCAATCATTCAAAAGTAAAATGCTATAGTGTTACTTCAAAATGCTATATGATCGAACATTAAAGAAGACGAATAATCAATCATTCAAAAGTAAAATGCTATAGTGTTACTTCAAAATGCTATATGATCGAACATTAAAGAAGACGAATAATCAATCATTCAAAAGTAAAATGCTATAGTGTTACTTCAAAATGCTATATGATCGAACATTAAAGAAGACGAATAATCAATCATTCAAAAGTAAAATGCTATAGTGTTATAACGAATATAGAAAGCTTCAAAAAAGGAAAATGATCGGCATAGGATATAATATTAGTTGGAAAAAATATTGATAAAAATTATCTTAGACAAGATAAAATAAATCTTTGTAGAGATTCTTTGGAGCAAATATTTTGATAAAAAAAAAGTTATATATAAATGTCATAAAGCTTAATCCGTACAATCACCGAAATAATAAATCAGTATTTAGTATATATAATGTTTTAGTGAGATGGATAACACTTCAATGAAGAAGAATAAGCATATAATTAATCTTTTCACTTTTTAATAAAATATGTAATTCTCTTTATCTACTTGCTTTTGTCTCCGCTGTATATTAAAAACTCATTAAAATGACTATAAAAATGAAAAGTTCTATGCAAAGACAAAGCAAGTCGAAGTAACAAGAAGGATAATAGCACTAAAAAATGATTCAAATCTAACATTCTTATCTGTAAAACATATCAGCTAACGTTTTTGTGTTGATCAGAGAAACGGTGATTTGGAAACTCATGATTTATCAATTAGTGAGTTATTCAATAGAAATAAAAAAAAAAGATAGTTATTTAAATTAATTTTATGCTGTTATGACGCCAATTTTTCCAAAACAAATTTGGTATGCCTATCTCTTCTTCATCGCATATGGACATATATTATAGATATGCAAATTTTATCAACAAACATACTACAGAAATATTTTGGCACTAAAATTAAGAATAGTGGGAAATGGAGCATGCCGAAAAAAAAAGTTTTCAAGTTGGAAATTCTTTGATTATAATCAGACATGGTCATTTTGTGTCCGTTGCTGCTTTTTGCACCTTTTTTCGAACAACTATTGGCTAAGTTTTATTTTAGTATATCTATTGTTTTCATTTGTTTCTTGTTGTTCTTGATAAAGATTCTCTGAAATCATAAAAAAACTTTTCAAAGGTTTCTAAGAGAGGAATAATCGTAACATGCCTTTGTCCATCCATTTTCCCAACATTCAATGGACCAGCTTTTTTCTTCTTCTTCTTCTTCTTTTTCGACTTCATGTGCTTGTTTTCTTTTCTATCCCCATGATTTGGTATAAAAGAAATATTATGTGCATACTTTCTATTCATGGTTCAACAAGTTGGATATTTGTAATCATAATTTCTTTTTTTCTTTCCCTTTTACTGTTGATCCAAGTTGTTGTATATAGTATAGATATGTTACCAAGTTTTTATAAAACATTTGTCAATTTAGATACAAATGAAAAACGAAAATCTCAACATGTAAATATCAAATATAGCCGAAAGTGATTGGATTTTATTGGGCTGTGAGGCCCATATGGGAATCCAAATATTTAAGAAAAGTTTGATTCTTCCTCTTTTCCTGATTTACAAATTATAATATATCCTCAAATACACTGCAAAAAAGACACAATGATGTATTTCTTTCTTGTTTAGATGAATGATGAACAAAACAATTTTTCTATTATTTCTGATTTATTTATTTAAACGAAATATAGAAATTGATGGCATGTATTTATTACTCTTGTAAAATGAAAACACACAACTAAGAAGATCAAAAACCAAACCAATAACGCTAGACAAGATAGTTCTACCAATAATCAATTAATTTGGGTGACATGAATTTTAAAAAACTAAGTATAGTCATAGGCTCATAGCATATGTAACTCTAACCATATAAAGAGATTTGTAGCCTCAAATTGAGGAAAAATACTGTTTGTGAAACCACTTTATGAACTCCATATTTGATTTATTTTTATTTCGTCATAAATCAAGATACGTTTACAAAAGTTTTGATTCTAGTCACACTGATAATATGATTATTTTAACAATCAATGGTGAATTAGATATTATAAACAACGTGTATTACAACAATTTAAAATTTTACAAAGAATTGACAAACATAAACATTAATTTTGCATATTTTTTTTGTTTGCTCAAAAGGAGTTGCATATTCCTTGTACATAAACTGTCCAATCAATCAACAATCGATTATGAATTACTTTTCATTTCCTTTAAAGTATGTCAAACTATAGTTTGTATAAGAGTTAATTACGAAAGAAGCCACTTTTCTTAGTGGCATTTATGGATTTTTCCATTTTGGCTAAAGTCTTATAAATTTGCCACTTTTTAGATTTTAAACACACAATTTTATATATTTTGGTTCCAATCTTTTGTAAGGTTTAGTATTTGTTATAAAGTATATATTTTAGCAAAAAAAAATCCACAAATTTAGAGATTTTAAAGTGATCAAAAGTGGTAAATCTAAAATATTTAAAGGAAATGACAAATTCAAAATAATTGGAGTGGAAAGTGGCAAAATCTATATAATCCCTTTATATAATGATACATTGTGTATTTCTACTACATAATCAGCAGATTTTTTTTTTTTTTTTATCATTCCATTTATATTCGAAAGATAATATATAAATTAGTAAAAATCAAATCCACAAATAAATTTATTTTTATTCGACTAGAATATGCGGCTAAGATCATAATTTACAAAGACGAGTCAAATCCATAACACATTTGCGAAATAAATAATTACATTAGATACGCCAGTCAAGTGGTTCAAAGTGGTACATGGTGTATATTTTGGGTGTAGCGAATAAATCACAACTTAATACTTGGCGATGGTGTAAATGTACATCAACTATCCATAATAATTAGTATCCGCCATTATATGTTTTTAATTAAAAAAAATTTCTTGATGAGAAAAATAAATTGGATAACTTAATCAAAAATATTTTTTTGACAACTAAAATTTTGAACAGACATATCATGGATAAAATCGACGTATGAATGAAATTTTTTATTTAACTATTGTTAAAATTTTACAAATGTAATTAAGAAAAAATACACAAAACTTAGTAGCTCATGAGGTGGTTAATACAAAAATCGTTAAATTAAGCATCATAAAACTCATTTTTCTTTTTCATTTACATATTTCATCTTGTTTATTAAATAAAAAAATTTGACAAAATATTTTTAGATCAAAGTTGGCGTTGCCACAAGACACCTATCTTGTCCCGCAAGTCACCGTATGCACACTAGAATAGTTGATGTCTGAGATATCCCTCAATTATCTGTTTGAAATAAATAACTAGAATAGTCGATGTTTGACATATATATGTACAAATCTATATCTTGATTGTTCTCTTTTATGTTAAAATCTAGGTCTAAAACATGTTTTGCGATGGAAGATTCAAATCAAAGAGACGAGGCAGAAGAGTTTTAAACGGTGAGATCGCTGGAGGCATCAATTCAGTTTTTTTTTTACTTGATTTGTTTGTAGAATTCAGCTTTCATCATTCCTTGATTTTTATAGTAATAGTAGATCACGTCACACGTGCAATCAAATGCTGACAAATGGCAAGTGTAGAAGAGTAGAAGTAGTGTAAAAGAAATTGAAGTTATGAAGAATTCATTCGTAGCTAGTGTAACGAAACATATTTTGCCACATCGTCTAACACCAGAATGGTTTCTAAGCTAGCTGTTGTTTCCTCTTCTCCGCAATCTCCTTCACCTTTATAAAAGACTCGAAATCGTCAGTCCTCTCTCTCAAGTTCAACGAAATCACTCTCTTCTGATCGTCATCTTCAAAAGGATTACTAAGTCTAAGTGTCTCTGCGGATCAGAAGCAATATAACAAATCATACTTTGCCATATCATCTACCACCAGAATTGTTCAAAAACTTGGTTCAATGGAACCTTCAATTAAGGATGACGAAGAAATAGAGCCGGCGCTATGTATTTTGTGGCTACAAGCAAACTGAAAAAAAAGGCTGATTTGTACATATTTAAACTAAATTTTTTTTTTATCAAACTAAATAATAAATCTGGATAGTTTTAACAAAAGCACAAAAAATTCTAAACCATCACAGATCAAAAATTCTTTTTTTGTGTGAAAATGATTCTCCTTGAATTTTTACTTGCAAACTCATCCATCAAAGTTTCATAGTCAAGTTTTGCTGCCAAACTTCTTTCAATGGACATCATCACTGTTATTTTTGTTGATCTCCTCTGAAATCTCATCAATTTTAGAAGTTTCAGTTCGTTTAACATACCTTCACTTTAAGGATGTATAAAATATTAGTAGAGTGGGTAGAGGGAGAAAGAAGAAGGAAGAAAGAAGAAGCTATGATAACTATTAGCTAGGGTTAATTGATTATTTTTTTTTTCCTATTTTCGTTTTCTAAATACTAATAATTTATAAAGATATATATATTTTTAAAAATAATTTAAAGCTATAATATATATATTTTTTTTTTTTGTCAATCAATTGCATTTATAACTTAACCAGCAAAGGGTTCAGGTTGCTCCGGTTGAACCGGGTTTAATACATTAACTAGTACAGAAGGTGGTTGAAAATCAATACTCGGAATTAAATTAGACAGAGAGTTTTTTGCAATCTCATCCGCTCGCCGATTCCTCTCCCGAGGGACAAAGATGAAGGAGATTTCTTCGAAACTCGATGCTAAACGAAGGATGTCATGTAGAATCCCGTGAATCTCCTTCAGATGGAGTTCTAAGTTAACTGTTTTGATCAGCTGCTGTGAGTCAGAAGCGCACAAAAGTTTCCGGTGGCCAAGTTTCAATGCGTCTTGAAGAGCCAAAAAAAGAGCTACCGCTTCCGCCATGAGAAGCGATCGGACATGGTGAGAGTTCTCACAGCCCTTTTGATCAGTGAGGAGGGAAGATATATATATTTTTTTTTTCCTATTTTCGTTTTCTAAATACTAATAATTTATAAGATATATATATTTTTAAAAATAATTTAAAGCTATAATATTATGCCTACAAAACGGGAACACAAAAATATGGAGAGCTGAGAGTATCGAACCTGGTAAGTGAAGGTGAGAGATACCTAAACACTACCACTAGACTACCTACACTTACTTAATCTCATCCGCTCGCCGATTCCTCTCCCGAGGGACAAAGATGAAGGAGATTTCTTCGAAACTCGATGCTAAACGAAGGATGTCATGTAGAATCCCGTGAATCTCCTTCAGATGGAGTTCTAAGTTAACTGTTTTGATCAGCTGCTGTGAGTCAGAAGCGCACAAAAGTTTCCGGTGGCCAAGTTTCAATGCGTCTTGAAGAGCCAAAAAAAGAGCTACCGCTTCCGCCATGAGAAGCGATCGGACATGGTGAGAGTTCTCACAGCCCTTTTGATCAGTGAGGAGGGAAGATATATATATATTTTTTTTTCCTATTTTCGTTTTCTAAATACTAATAATTTATAAGATATATATATTTTTAAAAATAATTTAAAGCTATAATATTATGCCTACAAAACGGGAACACAAAAATATGGAGAGCTGAGAGTATCGAACCTGGTAAGTGAAGGTGAGAGATACCTAAACACTACCACTAGACTACCTACACTTACTTAATTTTAAGGCCGAAGTTTTTTTATATATTATCGGCCGCAAGTACTTGCTTGCTTCGCTTGTACCTGTGGCCGGCTCTGCTCGCAGAAACCATCTCCACCACTTATTAAATCTGAATTTCATGTTGCATTAGATAGCCAAAGAGAATCTGCATGGAATTTTATATTGTTCAAAAAAAAGTTACCCCAACAAATTTGACATAATGTTGTAGACAAATGATTTTAATAATATAGTATTTGCATTGTATATGATGACGAATGACGATGACGATCATGATTGCTGACGTATTTAAAGTTTGTTGCATTTGTTATTGGAACTATTTTCGAATTATTGAAAAATAAATCTTACGTTAGCAACGTTTAACAAATACTCCGCTGAAGATTAATCAAACAATTTCATTGTTCTCGCAGCTTCATCATAATGTACATATAGAAGTTATCATTTTCATAACCTTCGTCTGTATGAGTATAAGATAACATTTTTCCAGAAGTCAACGAACTAATAATAATTCAGCCTAGTACTAAATTATAAAATGGAATCAAATCCATAAAAATATAAATAAAATCCCCGACAAAGCAAAAACTATTCGATAGCAACAGTACTACTGTTCTTGCATGGAAATGTTCCAATAATGCAAATTTCCCAATAATTAGAATAAACGTTTTGAAAATGTCATGCATGAATAACATGAAAGAACCGCTAATAATAAAAACCCACATATGAGAGCCCCCATGCCATCTCTAATGCCACAACTTCATACAGAATCCAGATGGAACAACCGCAGACGCACCACCACTACCACCACCAACGGCAGAACGCTTGATGGAAACTCGATCGTCGAAAGTATCAATGAGCTGCTCAGCTAAAGCCATGGGATCATCAATGAACGTATCGATGTATATCTTCACAACTCTAATCTCTTGTGACGTCGCTCTTAAACTATACCAAGTCAAAAACTTCTGTCTGAAAGTCTTATCAATGTGTCCTGAACACTCGAGCTGTCTTATGATCTTCACACAATGCTCTAGTCCGCTCTCTGATCCTCCGTTAGCTGAATGATCTCCGTTGTTACAGTTGTCTTTCCTAGCTTGACGGTTCTTGATTTCGTCTGACCTGAAGGGAGTGATTGGCAAACTCGCATCTGAATTGTTTCGGTTACTAACAAGATTAGTCGTAGTAGTCAGGACTGGAGTCTCAGATCTTGATCTGTTCTTGTCAAGAACAGCTTCTTGTTCTTCTTCCTCCTCCAACAACACAATCTCTTCAACGTTATTCTCAATCTGTACAATCTCTGATTCGGTTGTCCTCTTCTCTCTTTTCGCAGCACTTTCATCGACAGAAGGAGAGTTGTTGAGGTCGTTCTTTAATGGCCTCTTCGGGGCAATGTAATCATTGTTGGACTCAGCTTCAACAGAAGAAGGATTAGAAGACAACGTGCTGCAATTTGTCAGAGGGCTTTCGCTTCTTTCAACTGCCGAAGAGCAATTTGCTCCTTCTTCAGCGCTACGTGTCAAAACATTGATTTCATCAACTCCCATTTCTCTGGTTCCGCTATAGGACACTACTCTGAAGCAATACTCAGAAGCTGGAGCTAAACCAGAGACGACAAATCTTGTGTTTGGAGTAAATAGTGTGCAAGTAGATTTCTCCGGGTAATCTTTTTCTGGTACCTTACGGTGCCAAATACTGTAGTGGACGATGTTTGGAGGTGAGGGGATATCGTTAGAGGCGAGAACCACTGTGAGTGAAGTCGCGTTTACATCCTCAAACCTGATCTTGGTTGATCCTGTGGTTGCTGTATCTGCAGATATCTCATTGCTCAATACATGAGAACAATCTACGAAACAAAATCAGAGAATCAACATTTTTGGAAACATACTTGACATATTACTCAATCATTGAAAGGGTATAAAGATTCTAACCTTGCTGCACCTTGGAGCTGCGAGGTGAAGGCACTGCAACAACTTCAGGATTTGTAGTTTTTAGAGTTTCAAGAGATTCAAGAGCAGTAGAGCAAAGTTTCTGCACATCGGGTCCCGACTGAAGTCTGTTAACAATTCCTCTACCCATTTTCATAGAGAGACCAGTGAGAGGACCCACATCAGCTTCAAGACACTTGACAGCTTCATCCACAACCTCACACAGATTTAGGTATGTAGTTGATCCCTTCAAAAGTTTCTGGACTAAGAAAAGACGGTAACAAAGTACATCTACCCTTCTGGTTTCTTTAGCAATCGTCAATTGCTTCTTCCAACATTCAAGCAGACTGTTCGTTTTACCGCAAGAGACACAATAGAAGCAGCATCCCTCACTTCGCTTGTCTTTTGCAAGACCGGATTTTTCAGTCTTGAAAGCACATTCAAGATGGCATGAGAATCCACAAGACTCACCCTCAAATGGAGGATCTGAGCTACATGTTAACCAGAGACTAGGATCTTTGTTATCATCATACTTATGACAGATGCAACAGGAACACCTTCTGCAAAACGAGTCTTCCTGTCTCAATACAGCACGGCAAGCCAAATTGTTGCAGTAGATAGTACTCTCACCTGACCAAATTCTACTTTCGGGTTAGAATGCACCAAAACGTTGATACCTTTGAGCTGAAAAAAAGAAGATTTTGTTACCTTTAGTGTTAACCGAGCTGCAGCTCCCTGAGGCATTGTTGCTTGTTACATTGTTGGTTGCTGGAACTGGAACCACATACCGAGAAGGATTATCGACCTTCCTTTGTCTCTTTGTGTTTTTCTGGATAGGCAAAGAATCAGAATCTCTCTTCTTCCCTTCATTCTCTCCAGAGTTTTTCTCGGAAACAATTTTCAAAAGGGTCTCAATGATCTTGACTTTGGTCAAGCCAGTATATTTCCTTTCTTTTCCCATTTCTGCGCATAAGATTTGTAGAATCTCTTGGCGGCTCCATGCCTGCAAGACTTCAGAAGCTAGATGCGTTTGCTTCGACAATTCATAAACAAGCTGTCTCTTCTCATCAACACTCATTTCATTGCACTTTGATGAGTCACCTGCAGCTCCTGTATATAGAAGCAGAAGAAGAAAAAATAAGTGAGTTTTACAATATTGGCTTGAAGAACAATGTCCTTAACCAGAAACTATGAAAGACAAAAAAACATGAATTAGCTGTCTGATCTTACACAAAGGATGATACTTGAAGCAATCTTATTTTCCAAAACAGAGAAGAAAGACTCCAAATTCAATACAAGTGCAACTACAAAGCTAAAATGGAACTTTGAAAACAAACAGCTCATTCATATTTAAAAAAAAAAAAACAAAGAAAGTTCAACAACCACCACAGGACAACAACGTTGATAAGGTTAGATCCACTACGAGTGCGACTTTGAGAGACAGAAGAACCAAACAAAAGATGACAAAGCAAAGATAATGTTCTTTAGGATGGCAATTGAGAAGAAAGACTCAAGATCGAAAGCAAAGAATAAAGCCTTGTAAGTAAAAGTAACACAAGAGAATGATTCTATTAGGTATTAGAACCCACATTACATTTCATCAAATCATGGAATCTTATTCTATACAGAATCAAAGTCATATCTTTTGACGCACGATTTTAATTATAAAAAAAAAACAACTCAATTCATCAAACCAATGATAGTGGGAAACTAAACAAACAAACACACAACAGAGAAGAATATGGAGTTAGAACCAATCAACCATAGAAACAAAAGAGGGTAGGGAAGACCCACCCAATTAAGAATCAATCACCAATTAAAAAAAAAATAGAAAGAAACCCCAGTAATCTAAGATCAGTAGCAGAATTAGTATAAAAAAAAGGCATAGAACAGTCATTCTCAAGACCTCCAAAGAGGAAGATAAAGTCTCCACCTTTCAAAACAAATAAACCATAATTGAATAATATAAACAAATCGAAATCAGCATCCAAAGCTTTAAAACTAAAAAACATTGAAAACAAAACAAAGAGAGAGAGAGAGAGACACGGATATCGATAAATCTTAAGGCAACCAATGAATGAAGGAGAAACCCAGAAATCTAAAAGTAGTACCATCGTGAGAAGAATCCATGAGGGAGAAGTGTAGAGAAGAAACTAATCAAACCCACATTATCGTTAAAGGAGAACCACTAGTCAGATTCTTCAAACC
Organism: Camelina sativa; assembly: GCF_000633955.1. NCBI lineage: Eukaryota > Viridiplantae > Streptophyta > Magnoliopsida > Brassicales > Brassicaceae > Camelina > Camelina sativa. Next base: position 5,361,058 of record NC_025696.1, on the reverse strand, counting down.
CCTGCCATGTTGAAGAAGAAGACACCAAAAATAAAAAAAAAAATTAGGTAAACAATGAAAAATAAAAACTTTATGGAGTGAAATAAAACAGAGGAAAGAGAGAGAGAGAGAGAAGAGATCGGGAAACAAAAAAAAAAGAAAGAGAGTAGTTACCCAATAAGGAAAGCTTAAGAAAAAATATTAAAAAAAAAAATATCGTCGAGCAAAAGAATCGAACGGTTTGATATTGTTTTCTCTCTCCCTCTTCGTTCGGAGAAGTTACCGGAGAACGGAGACACCGGAGACGAGAGAGAGAGAGAGAGAGAGAGAGAACGCTGTGGATGTGGAGCAAAGAAGAGAGAGAGAGAAGAGGATGGGACTATGAGGAGAAAGAGAGAGAGAGAGAGAGGCCTATGATAAGAGGAGATGCAGTTTTATGGTGGGCCTCAAAAAGGGTTAAAAATATATGTTTTGTTTATATATTTTTTTAACTTTTTTAATTATATTTTCTTTTTATGGTCACGTTACTTCTGTGAATTTTTTGGGTTTAGAGTAACGTTCGTAATTTTAGTCTTTTTATTTTTTAGCTATTTATTGTTTCATACACATGAATTAGTAACTCTGTTTTTTTTAAACGTGGTGACTGATTTGATTAATGACTATAAGTAGTTTAAGATAACATTAAGAGTGTGACTGATGATGGTTCAACGTTTAACATATGTCGAGTGTCTAGCCGTTTAGATTTTAGACATTTTTGAGTGTTTCTTGTAAAAACAACATTCTTGTGTTCAAACGAAATTTAATAGAAAAATATACAAAGAGAGATGACTACAAAATTTTGGTTAAAAGATATGTATTAGTTGTTGGATAATCAACCAAAACGTAAAAATTGAGAAGATTATTTCTCAAATATTAATGTAGGGATATATATTTATTTTTATTTTTTAAAAATGTAGGGGTATTTCTCCTAACAAGACAAAGATAATTTATACAGTTCCTACGAGTCAATCATAACAAAATTATACATCCCCTATTTAATAAAAGGGAAGTACACAACTTCAAATTTGTAAACTATATAATTTTAATAGTAGGTTATAAATGGGTTATAAAAAATTTGATATTAATTTGCTACAAGATGTATGTTAGGTGTAATCCATGTATATTGTTCATTTTCGGAATATATTTCCAAAAACAACAAACAGAATTGATTTCCAAAAACAATAAACAGAATATTCCCTTATTAATCATGATTCCTAATATCTTAATCTACGAAAGTTACTGTAATCACGGAAGAATCTTCAAAACTGCCAATATAAATAATACAAATCACCTCTCACAAAAAATACCTCGCTCATATTCGCTCATATTCATATACCTAAAAAAAATGACTATGGTTTCACAATGAAATTACAATATAAATTATAATTTATATAGAAATTACAATATAAATTAAAAAATTTCAACCCCGTGCTCTAGCACGGGTCTTAATCTAGTTAGTTTCTTTATTATGTGACACTTATCTTATCTTTGTTTGTTTTATTTTTGAATAAGCATGTCGCACACTATATAACACATGGTAGATACGCATTGGCAAATCGCATCGAACTGTATACGTGTGTGTTACGGGAACATTGGCTATCATCAGAAACGGGGAAAAACTTAGGATTTGAACGGGGAGATAATGACATGTGCTAAACACTACGGTGTCTTTATTTATCAGTACCGCAATTCCTATTATTTTCTTAGAAATTATTTGGATCACAAGTAGTCTAGAGATGGGATAGATAGATAACACAATTTGGATTCTTTTGGGTCTGTATTTAGCAGTTTTTTGTCTATTGTAAATCAGTTTACAAGAACCCATCGAACTTTATAGTAAGAAACAACTAACCGTTAATAGTTTTACACGAATAGTATTGTTATTAAGTAGTATACATTTACTCTGTTTTTCTAGGTTTCTTGTCTAGTGAAGGCACGCGCTGACTTCTATTTTTATTCAGATTCAGAAATATATGTTTAATACTCCCTCCGTTTAAAAATATATGATGTTTTAAACAAAGCACGCAGATTAAGAAGACTATACTTTTAATAAGTTCAACCAATCAGAAACAATACTGCATAATATAAAATACTAAACTAATTTAAAAGTTGCATTGAAATTTGAAAACATCTTATATTATGAAACAACAAACTTCTCTAAAACATCATATATTTTGAAACGGATGGAGTAAATGATAGCTTCGAAGCTGATGAAACACACAAATCGATAAACATGTATTTTCTACTTTTTTCATTCAAATAATCGGAAATATAAGGTTTGTGCATGTGATATTGGTCGGATTAATTTGATTACCCCTAAGGCCCTAACCAATCAATTACATAACTTTTTTGAATGCCAGATTATGTTTCTTTAGACAAAGTTTTTGTACGTAGTCTATGGTCACATCATCACATGGATGATCAAAGATGCTGTACATGAATAACAACTAATGGAATAGAGTATATGGTAGAATTGGATTAGCAATGACGATAGATGAAATGTATATTATAAGATTAGCAACAGCCAACAGCTAGCATATGACATTGTAAATAATTTCCTTTGTCAGAGCAAGAAAAGTAAAGTATATGGTCATGCTTCTTTCGTATCACTTTAATTTATTGTTATTGAATCTCCACCTAACCTATCTACCTAGCAAGCATCTATGTCATATAGTAAAAGCTAGTATTATTACTACAGGGAACATACATGTTTTTCTTTTCTTTCTAAAGGAAGTCCCAGGGCTAAAACATGTATTTTTCTTCTGTCGGAGTCAACCTTTTACAGATCAACCTATCTTCGGAAAATCGCCACCCCATCCCAAGCCAGACTTGAACCAGGGACTGGCTTCAACGCAACGTTATTACCAACGAACTCGATGATTATACACAACCTAAGCTACAGTTGGTTACCAAGTACCAACATATACATACGTTTTTTTGATAATCAAACGTATTGACTTTTTGGTTGACATGTTTAACCGGTGTAGCCAAACTCAAAGCACCCAAGAATTTAAAAACAATGCATGGTTAAATCCAAAACATTCTGTATACGAAATCTACGATCGAAATAGGTATTTAACTTCGATTAAAGTTAATATTTGTGAATATACGTATCATCATGACATCATCTGTAATTTGGTTGGATGAATAGTTTATGCGGAAGTCGTGCATGGTACATTGTTACGAGCTGGATATGACAAAGAATCCTATATATACAAGAAAACTGTTAAGACTTAATTAGAATGGTGGAAGAAATTAAATACTGTGGACTGGCAAGTGGCGACATACCCATAAAGAATATTAAAAACTTAAAACAAATATTAATGTTATCGTCTCATGTGGTCCCTGAAGGGTTTTGTTCAGTTGTGTGAATTGTGATTGCTTTACCAACAAAAAGAAATAATCATACATCATTGCATGGGGTAAGTACGAAAAGTGAGAAAGAAATCTCATTTACTTTAGTTTCATAATATTTTGTCTTTGTAGAATCTGTAATATTAGTATCATGAAATAAAAATTTGGTCGTGAAACAGAATGCTAATATCCGGTCGGTATTAGTAAGTTTTTAGACTCGTTAAACATGTCAATTTATATTTTATTTTTGTATTTTGCAGTTAGTTGAAATTTAACCATCAACCTAAAAAATAATCATGATCTATTTAAGAAATCCCGGACAGTCGTCGAAACAGGACCAAGCCATTGCAATTTGTCACAACATCCCTATTTAATACCATATATATATGTATCTTCTTGCAATGTTTCTGAAAAGATGATGAGGGCCACATTACTATCACATATATGAATTTTACGTAGTTTGATCTAAACTAATACAATCGTATAGAAGAAAAAAGTAGTGAATATAGCTAGTGGTGGTTTCGTCAAATCAAAGTCGGGAGGTGTGAAATTGTTTTCTAGTGGATACGCACACTACTTGACTTAATTATTATATATGTTTCATGTCATAGATTTCATAAGTGGCCTGAGTTTTGGCATAACACGCTACACAATTTAATTTTACGTCGGTAGAAACTTAAAAGCGGAAAGTTTGTTGTTCAACAAATTAAGAGTGTATAAAATATGATTACAACAAATTATTCAGCATATATAATAATTGAATCTTCATCGACAAAAAGGTGCTTATATATATGCTTGTAATTGGGTACATATATGGTCCATCCGATCAACATAATGATGTCCTTTGTAGCACTTTTATGGCAAATTTTCATATATTTTTTTAAATCGCACCAGCCGAAAAATGTCTTACTATTAACAAAATATAGTTTAAGAAAAAAAAGTCAAGAGTTCTATAGCAAACTATTGTGAATTCTTTAGTCATCTTTAGCTTATTGCTTTTCGACAACAAATCCACTTGGTATGACACATACACACACACACAACGTTGCAAAAAAAAAGATAGTGGCAAAGGAGTTTTTCTATGTGTGGAAAGAGTAAAGGTCATTCTTTCCTAATCCATTTCAAACTTTTAATTATATTAAAAAAAAAAACAAGCTAAGCTTATTTATTTATGCCTTATTGATTGTAAAGGGTGTTTCTAGGCAGACGAAGTCATAGCACGAAGGCAAGACTTGCAAACCATGCCATTTTCAGATACATCCGATTCTTTTGAAACTAAACAATAACCAACAAAAAAATTTTGAACCCTTTGCATAGATGATACATAAAAATCGATTTGGAACCCATGAACATGGAATATGACCATATAAGAGATCTCGAGAAAAGTTGATTTCGTTTTTTTTTTTATCTCTTACTATTGGTGTGTAAAACTGACTTTGGGTTTTATGATCTCTGATAGGGTCACACGAGTAAAGTATAGTTTTTCAAAACTTGAACTCGTGAAAATGTTGCTGCTAAAAGACATGCTTTGTGTGTGTTTATATGCATGTAGTTCAAGTTACAACATCTCATTCATTGCAGTCTAATTTGAAGTTTATACTCTCCACGGGACTTCACATTGAAACCTACAAATCAAGGCCTACTTATTTGGAAAATAAAGGCCCAATTAGCCCAATGGATTATTTCACGCAACGCAACCTGTATAATGCATGTTAATCAAAAGAAAGAAGAAAAATATTTCAATCTTCTGAATCGAATATGTTTGCTGATAGATTTAAAACAAAATCAAAGATACTTTTGTTAAATACTGTAATTTATATATTTTGTTAACATATACAAATTTTTTTTTTTGCCAACCACATACAAATTTTCATTTATACAAAACAAATGCTTCAGTTTTGTTTTTACTAATGGCATGCTACTTAATGTCTTAAACCAATCGACATACATGTAAAGGTACTATATAATACCTGGTGTCAAATCTGATAGTTAACAAGGAAAAGAAAAAAAAAACTGATAGTAGCAAAATTATGAAGTAAGTATTGAACATTTTTATATTTTCTCTTCATTAAAAAGAGAAGTTATTAATATTTGAGACTTTTTTTTCTTTCTCGTGTCCAAGTATTTGCCTCACCTCAAGTTCAATACACAACTATTAAAAAATTATATGGAGGTATAGAATATACTAGAAGATATATTGACAATAACATTTTAAGCAAGTATAAATAAAATATATTCCAATGATTACACTTATAAAATTATAGTGATAGAGAACCAAAGGCCGGTCATTTTCAAACAATTGCAGGATTACTGATGTTTTATATTAATAAGATTTTGATATGATTTTATTGCGTATACATACAGACTTAATTTTGTTGATCAAATAACAACATTGATGGGGAAATGGATGAACCAAGTGGTTAAGTTTTGTCCACGTGAGTCACGGTTTCCTATCTACCAATGAAAAACCTTATAAATAACTTGCTCATCAATCTCGCTTACGTGGGCTTTCTATTGCCATTTCTCGCCTTTGGCAATTTGAGCCCAACATAACTCCAGCTAAGTCTATTTAAGTATTTATAAAATCACTTTATCACTTATTTTATATACCAACCAACCATTTTTTTGTATATATATATGGCAAATATAAAAGGATTGATAACCAAAAACAAGGATAAGACTTGTATTACTTCTTTGTTTTCTGGCGATGAGAAGAATGGTATAATGTAATTCGAGTTTTGTATTTCTAGAATAAGAAAATTAAGGTATATAGGTGTCATAGAAAACCTGCTTTTAGATCGAATTAGTGTTTCAGTCTTGAAGTTAAAAACATGAATGAACTCGGCATTATGATCCAGACCATATGGCGCTGTGATTACCGATGTATCTTCAGGTCGTTATCTTCATCATCCCGTTTGCTTATAGAGATCTGTAAACTGCACTTTATCAACTTATTGAAGTATCCTCCTAAGAACCTGAAGCCAAGTGGCATTATGACCCCATTTCCATGGAGTGGGTGTTACCACTCAAGCTATCAGGCTTCTTCACCGAAGCATCTAAATTTCAGAACTATCACCACCAACCGGGTTTCAACCCACCGAATCCCTGCTAAGGCAATGCTTATGCTTTTGCCTCTCTCTTCGGAGAGCTCTTTGGCTTTGATTCACCCTTCAACGTCACCAAGTCATTTGACCGTGACTACTTTGTCAGCTATTGGATTCTTCGATGCTGATCAGCCTTGCAACCATGATCTCTCATGTCTCAGCTTGCTTTTTAGCGACTGCCTCACAGCTCTTTTGGACTATTGCTTGATGCTATTTATCTTTCTGTTTATGACTTTGGGGAAAGTCTATCTTTGTAATTTTAATCATTTGAACTCTGGAATTCCTTTTCCTTTTCTTTGTACTGTTTCTATTTGAATGAATGGAAATCTATCTTTGTCCAAAAAAAAAAAAAAAAGGTGTAGTCTAATAACTTCACAGTTCACACTTTTGATTTCTTTTGGGAATGTGTTTTCGTAAGAGGAGAAATTGGTTTAAAGGCATTGTTAGCATGTTGTTTTGGATGAGACGTTACTACAAAATCATATACTGTCTTTAAGAAGATGGCATATGTAAGAAAACAGACAGTATGCCAATTTTGATACACGTTTTTAGAAATTAAACGTTTGATTACTCAAAATATATCCGTTCTAGAGGTATTAACTGAAACGGATATTGATCTCTAATTGGGTATATCCTATATAATTTCCTAATGTACACGATATAAAAATAAATGCCATAACATATAAAAACGATCAATGTAAATGTGATAACAACTTGGTATATAGTTCTTCCATATCTATAAATGGGTGTTGTACATGTAACATGTAGATTATGTTTGAAATAGTGTCAAGGAAAAAGACACGTGTGTTGTGGTAATTCATTTGTCGTGCCTACCTGTGGTGGAATCTTCACTTTTGGAGATCTAATAATTAAATTGTTTTGGCATGAAGTTGACACATGTAGGTCGATCGAAGGAAACGCCAATGAAAACCAAATTGAGTTCATATCTCAAAGATCCAACGAAACCAAAAATGGTGGTAGTTTAATGGCAAATTATTTTGTGGATCTGAGTAAATATGTATATTTGAGTATCTTTTTCATAGACAACTACGTAATTCACATAACGGCTTTTTTATATAATACTCCAAAAGTTGGATTTCAATATAAGCTCATTCGATTATAAGAAAAGTACGGTTACAAATTATTATGACCTTTTCGAAAGTTAAATAGCTCGACCAATTTTAATTTATGGGTGATCATTGAACAACTTTGGCATGCGAGTGGTTGACCATCTTACCACTTGTCTGCGTTATGAACCTTCTTCGTAATAGACTACATTTTTAAACCTTCAATGAAATGCTTTGTCTTTCTTGAATAGTATATGGATCTATAGTATATATTATTTTATATCTAGTGTACATTATTAGTTTTATATACGTCGAACATGATAAAAGTGTTAGCTAACAAAAATAAAATACAAAAAAGAGTCAAAGTTCCTCCCATATTTGACCAACCAGGCAACCAAGCTTGGCCGTGGCGAGATTCAACGGGTTCAAGTCCATAAGTCATGATGTTTTTGCTCAATCTAATACTACGGGCTATATGAATCCCATAGCTTTGGGCATTTAATTTCTTAAATGAGAAACAAAACTAAATTTAAAACTTTACATTATTCATTTTAGAAAAACTCCAGAGATTAAAATCACGTAGCTATTGCCAATCATAGTACTTAAAATATGTTATTGATTTTCGAAAAACCAAAAAAGTACTCAATTATTGATATTGTTCGTTTAAAGAGACATAGCCAAATTGTTGACTGATAAAATAATTTCAATTCAACAAAATAAACATAGGATATATCTATCTAATCATCCACTTCTTTTTACTTTTTTTTTAGTGAGATCCACTTCTTTTTACTGTGATTAAATGTTAGTATAATTATTACTTTTTCTGTTTATATGGTTTTGATGATAGCACTACTACTTTAGTATAATCGTCTATTCATAATTTTAGATTCAATACATTATGTAATTAAATTTTATCAACAACCGTTACGTATTTTTAAACTTATATAGATTAATATAATAGTATATATGATACAATCCCTTATGTTTTTTACAATAAAGAGACAGAAAAGTGTCAAAACGCATGGATTATATTATATACTAAAACAAGAAGGATTTAATTTAATCCTATAATGTAGTTTAAAAAAAACCAAACGTGTTGGTTTGACCGGTCTGGTTTGGTGAGCGCTGGTAATTAATTTCACCATCCCAAATCAAATCACAGAATTAATTAATTAAAGTAAAAAAAAAAAATTTAA
>NC_025696.1:5290527-5351872 GCF_000633955.1 Camelina sativa | reverse complement strand
CCCCCCCCCGACGATTCACACATACAGAGAGAGATCTTCTTCCTTCATTTTTCATTTTCCCCTCTTCCTTGTTCTAGACACAACATCACCTATAACGCCATGTCCTCTTCTTCATCCTCTATGATCGATCTAATGGCTGCAATCATCAAAGGAGAGCCAGTGGTTGTCTCGGACCCGGCTAATGCCTCAGCTTACGAGTCTGTAGCAGATGAATTATCATCTATGCTTATTGAGAACCGTCAATTCGCAATGATTGTGACCACCTCCATAGCTGTTCTTATTGGTTGCATCGTTATGCTCGTTTTGAGGAGATCCGGTTCATCTGGGGATTCAAAACGCGTCGAACCTCCTAAGTCTTTGGTGATTAAGCGTCGTGAGGAGGATGTTGATGATGGGAGGAAGAAGGTTACAATCTTTTTCGGTACACAGACTGGTACTGCTGAAGGTTTTGCAAAGGTGAGAACATTTTTTTTTGTGAGAATTCGTTTTAGTTTTTTTTGGAGAGATGGTGAAGTTTGAATTGAATCAGTTTGATTTTTTTTTTTCAGGCTTTAGGAGAAGAAGCTAAAGCAAGATATGAAAAGATCAGATTCAAAATCGTTGATTTGGTATATTCAAAAGCAACATTTTAAAAAAAAAAGTTTGATGTTTTTAGTAAAATCTTGTTTTTTTTCGATCTGATTATGATTTTGTTAACAGGATGATTACGCTGCTGCTGATGATGATGAGTATGAGGAGAAATTAAAGAAAGAGGATTTGGTTTTCTTCTTCTTAGCCACGTTAGTTCTTTACCTTACCTGATTCATTTCTTTGGGAATTGTTGTTAACTTTGTTTTATTCTTGTGACTGATCTGGTTTTACAATCTGGATGTAGATATGGAGATGGTGAACCTACAGATAATGCAGCGAGATTCTACAAATGGTTCACTGAGGTGAGTTTCTTTTTTTTTTGTATGGCTCAATTGGTTGCTGTAAAGTGTGTTTCTTGTTTTCTTGTTTCTGAAGTTGTAAACATGTGTTTACAGGGGAATGACAGAGGAGAATGGCTTACAAACTTGAAGTATGGAGTGTTTGGATTAGGAAACAGACAATATGAACATTTTAATAAGGTTTATAAACTTTTTTGGGTTTTCTCCTGTCACAATTTCCGGTTTCCTTCCAAACTTTGGACAGAGTTGATATTCAAACTGTTTTGTAAATTTGTGTTGCAGGTTGCTAAAGTTGTAGATGACCTACTTGTCGAACAAGGTTAGTTTGTTTCTTTATTTCATCAATTGTCTTGAGTCTCTCTGATTTGGTCTTCATGTGTTCTATATCAGTCTGTACTGGTTTCTAACTTCATGAGTGGTTTGTTCAGGTGCACAACGTATTGTAGAGGTTGGTCTTGGAGATGATGACCAGTGTATCGAAGATGACTTCACTGCTTGGTATTTACATTTTTCTCTTCTATTATTGGCTTCTTATGTGCATTGCTGCTTTGGCCGTTTGTATTTCTTTTTCTTCTGGGCTCAATTTTGCTACCTCTTGCAGGAGAGAAGCATTGTGGCCCGAGCTTGATACATTGCTGAGGGAAGAAGGTGATACAGCTGTTGCCACACCATACACTGCAGCTGTGTTAGAATACAGAGTTTCTATCCACGACTCTGAAGATGCAAAATTCAATGATAAGATCATGGCCAACGGAAATGGTCACACCGTGTTTGATGCTCAACATCCTTACAGGTACGCAAGCAAGCTACTTCTTATTTTTTTAACTTATAATCTTGTCTTGTTACTTGATCTAATCTTTTGCTTATTTGGTTTTTAAAGAGCAAATGTCGCCGTTAAAAAGGAGTTACATACTCCTGAGTCTGACCGTTCTTGCACTCATTTGGAATTTGACATTGCCGGAAGTGGACTTACGTGAGTTTTACTATTATTTAAGAATGTCTATAGTATAGAATCAGATGGTAATATTCGTGAGGAATAACATGAATGTATGTTTTATATCTTGTCAGGTATGAAACTGGAGATCATGTTGGTGTACTTTGTGATAATTTAAGTGAAACTGTAGATGAAGCCCTGAAGTTGCTGGATATGTCACCTGATACTTATTTCTCACTTCACGCTGAAAAAGAAGATGGCACACCAATCAGCAGCTCACTTCCTCCTCCATTCCCACCTTGTAACTTGAGAACAGCGCTTACACAATATGCATGTCTATTGAGTTCTCCTAAGAAGGTTGGTTGGGTTCATTTATCATCAGACTGGTTATGATCGATTCTTTTGTCTTCATAGAGATTCAAATTCAGTGGATGCTTGTTTTCTTGCAGTCTGCTTTACTTGCTTTGTCTGCTCATGCATCTGATCCCACGGAAGCAGAACGATTGACACATCTTGCTTCACCTGCTGGAAAGGTCGTGGCTGAACTTTTATTTTCCTGCACTTCATTTTCCAAATTTTGTAAAAGCTATCTGACAAAGTGTACATTGTGTCCTTTCAACAACAGGATGAATATTCAAAGTGGGTAGTAGAGAGTCAAAGAAGTTTACTAGAGGTGATGGCGGAGTTTCCTTCAGCCAAGCCACCACTTGGTGTCTTCTTCGCTGGAGTTGCTCCAAGGTTGCAGCCTAGGTTCTATTCGATATCATCATCTCCCAAGTGAGTACTTAATACTTATCATTTTTTTGGTCTTTTGTCTTCCAGTTGTCGGCTGAGACTTGTCTTGTAATTTTAGTGTATTGAAACATTGTCTTGTTTACTGGTATAGGATTGCTGAAACTAGAATTCATGTCACATGTGCACTGGTTCATGAGAAGATGCCAACCGGCAGGATTCATAAGGGAGTATGTTCGACTTGGATGAAGGTAAAAAAAAATGCCCGTAAATCTGACAGCTTCCTGCATACATACTACATTATAGCCGTTGTGCTCTTTGTGTCATTTCCTATTGATGCATGTGAGCTCTGTGATTAAGTCTGAATGTTTTCTTGTGTGTGTCGTAAACACAGAATGCGGTGCCTTATGAGAAGAGTGAAAACTGCTCGTCGGCTCCAATATTTGTCAGGCAATCCAACTTCAAGCTTCCGTCTGATTCTAAGGTACCTATCATCATGATCGGTCCAGGGACTGGATTGGCTCCATTCAGAGGTTTCCTTCAGGAAAGACTCGCGTTGGTAGAATCTGGTGTTGAACTTGGACCATCAGTTTTGTTCTTTGGATGCAGAAACCGTAGAATGGTAAGAACTTGCCCATTTCTTAAAACTCAATCATACATCAATGGCTTGTTCAGTTTCTCAAGTCCTCTGATATTTGTGTAGGATTTCATCTACGAGGAAGAGCTCCAGAGATTTGTTGAGAGCGGTGCTCTTGCGGAGCTAATTGTTGCCTTCTCTCGTGAAGGACCCACCAAAGAATATGTACAGCACAAAATGATGGACAAGGTATGAGCTTCATAACCCCAAACCAAAACGCAGAACTTTGTATATACATATGCAGATTCAGATTCTTAAGCTGACAGTATTTGTAATGCAGGCTTCTGATATCTGGAACATGATCTCTCAAGGAGCATATGTATATGTTTGCGGTGACGCAAAAGGCATGGCAAGAGACGTTCACAGGTCTCTCCACACAATAGCTCAAGAACAGGTATGCTTGGTTGAGATCAGTCTAGTATTATCATTGTCCGAATCACAAACCGACTCTAATGGGTTTATTTTGTCTTGTTATCAGGGATCAATGGATTCAACTAAAGCAGAGGGCTTTGTGAAGAACCTGCAAATGAGTGGAAGATATCTGAGAGATGTATGGTAACGAGACAATTGAAGCCACACACTCACTGTGTACTTATATTCATATATATACGGCACAGAAGTGCCACAATATGATGATCATTAAGTTTGTGATCGCAAGGAGAAATGAACTTCCCTTTTTTCCATTTTTAATTTATTTTTCACATATTTTGATAAATCCTATATATTTTTTTTTATAACTCACTGCTATATAGCCCCCAACCAAAAGAAAAAATGCATAAGATGTTGTGGTGGGTATGTATTTATGAACGATTGTGTTATATACAAAAGTCAGCACATTTGGTATGAATTAGTCAAGCACCTTTGGTATGCATTATATATGCAGCAGCAAGACTTTGGACCCAAGTCCCCATTTTGGGGAAAATAATATTTCTATTTATCATTTACGTAACCAGGTAAATTAACAAAATGATAATGGATAAGAATTATTCAGGTAAAAATTTACCGCATGGACGAAAGTGCTAAAATGTTTGTTAGCTCGTAATTTTGTTAGAATGTTGTGTGTTAATCCTTACATGTACATGTCATATGAACATAATATTTTTGTGTTATCTATTACTATTATAAAACAACAGTGTTTAATTTGTGTCGTACGAAACAAAAATAACATGCTATTCTAAAACAACTTAAACACGTTAAGATCTTGCTTAAGAGACTAAAGTTAGTTTTTTTTGTCAAAACAAGCCATTATAAAATAAACTCACAACTTAAGTTATTGAGTATTACTTGCACAAGAAGAAAAAGTCATCTATTAAAGTGGCCAACACTGTTTTTTCTGGTTATATTTAACGCCAAACTAGCCAACGATATACGGAGCAAAAAGGTGACAAGTCGATGTGTTTTCGGTGTAAGAGTCAAATAATTTAATAATGACAGGGAGATATAGAAAGCGACTGGTGGAATTCTTCTAGTTCATTCATTCGGAAGTGCTTTTTGGTGGTTGAGAATGTAATTTGAAGAGAATTGTGAAATGAGGGGAATGGACCGAAGGGTTTGGTGGGTAGGTGAGAGCACATATGGTTGTGTATTAGTAGAGCACACCGCACATCGGCACACGTGAGCTACATTGACGCGTGCCAAAATAAGTAGGTGGGCAGAAGAGTTTTCCAACAACAAAAACAACATGTTTCTTTCCTCTTTCAACTACTTATGTGTTGTGTGTTTCTCTCGTCCTCATAATTTTGTCTTATAATTATTTTGTATTAAAGATTAATTAGTAGTCTTCCCTAACTAGAAGTGATTGCATAAATGACAATATGCCCACGTCTAGCTGATAGGAACCGATCGTCGGCTTTACTTGCCATGTTACATTATTATAGTATTACTTTTTTTTCGTTGAATTTTTTTAGCAAAATTAATGATAGTCTAATCTTGGATAGTTTGTAGTTGGTCACTTTACTTCTCCAAAACATAATTCCAAGGATAAACTTTTTAAGCATTAAATTTATTTTTTAAAAAGATGATCTACCTTTCAAATTGTAAAAGCTACCTAGTATAATGTATTAATTTTTATTTGCTTTTTGTTTCTGTTTTGTTGAAGCAGTAATTTTATTTGCCAACATGCAGAATAACTAACAAGCTGTTTACACTTTACAGTGTATTGCAGCTAGATTACTAATAAGTATTATATTATGGAGAGAAAGAGAACTACTGACTTTACACCAATAAAAAACACGTCTGGAGAGAATGTCAATCAAGTGCAAGTGGAAGGGTATAACATATCCCTTTCATTATTATGAGGAAAAATATTAATTAAACAACTTTATAAAGTTGATGTAACTCTAAGAAAAGAAAACTAGAAATTTCCACATATATTTTATATATAAAAAGGATATGTATTTGCTATTTACAGAGGGAGAAAAAAAGAACTATATCATCATTTATGTGTAAAATATAGGAATAGTAAGAATTACTACCCGTTGACAAAAGGAAATCGAGAACTGTAGAGTTTATTATTATAACACTCGATAAAGATGATGTCACATGAATAAAAGATCATGTGGACATTGGTAGGTGATGAATGTGTAAATGATATCACATGATTGAATAATTGATTTCAGTATTTCACATGTTTTGTTAACGTCGTCGTCACAGCGGAACAAAATATATTAAAGGATATTGACTTTTAGGGTTAATAAATCAACTTTGAACCGTANATACAGAGTTTCTATCCACGACTCTGAAGATGCAAAATTCAATGATAAGATCATGGCCAACGGAAATGGTCACACCGTGTTTGATGCTCAACATCCTTACAGGTACGCAAGCAAGCTACTTCTTATTTTTTTAACTTATAATCTTGTCTTGTTACTTGATCTAATCTTTTGCTTATTTGGTTTTTAAAGAGCAAATGTCGCCGTTAAAAAGGAGTTACATACTCCTGAGTCTGACCGTTCTTGCACTCATTTGGAATTTGACATTGCCGGAAGTGGACTTACGTGAGTTTTACTATTATTTAAGAATGTCTATAGTATAGAATCAGATGGTAATATTCGTGAGGAATAACATGAATGTATGTTTTATATCTTGTCAGGTATGAAACTGGAGATCATGTTGGTGTACTTTGTGATAATTTAAGTGAAACTGTAGATGAAGCCCTGAAGTTGCTGGATATGTCACCTGATACTTATTTCTCACTTCACGCTGAAAAAGAAGATGGCACACCAATCAGCAGCTCACTTCCTCCTCCATTCCCACCTTGTAACTTGAGAACAGCGCTTACACAATATGCATGTCTATTGAGTTCTCCTAAGAAGGTTGGTTGGGTTCATTTATCATCAGACTGGTTATGATCGATTCTTTTGTCTTCATAGAGATTCAAATTCAGTGGATGCTTGTTTTCTTGCAGTCTGCTTTACTTGCTTTGTCTGCTCATGCATCTGATCCCACGGAAGCAGAACGATTGACACATCTTGCTTCACCTGCTGGAAAGGTCGTGGCTGAACTTTTATTTTCCTGCACTTCATTTTCCAAATTTTGTAAAAGCTATCTGACAAAGTGTACATTGTGTCCTTTCAACAACAGGATGAATATTCAAAGTGGGTAGTAGAGAGTCAAAGAAGTTTACTAGAGGTGATGGCGGAGTTTCCTTCAGCCAAGCCACCACTTGGTGTCTTCTTCGCTGGAGTTGCTCCAAGGTTGCAGCCTAGGTTCTATTCGATATCATCATCTCCCAAGTGAGTACTTAATACTTATCATTTTTTTGGTCTTTTGTCTTCCAGTTGTCGGCTGAGACTTGTCTTGTAATTTTAGTGTATTGAAACATTGTCTTGTTTACTGGTATAGGATTGCTGAAACTAGAATTCATGTCACATGTGCACTGGTTCATGAGAAGATGCCAACCGGCAGGATTCATAAGGGAGTATGTTCGACTTGGATGAAGGTAAAAAAAAATGCCCGTAAATCTGACAGCTTCCTGCATACATACTACATTATAGCCGTTGTGCTCTTTGTGTCATTTCCTATTGATGCATGTGAGCTCTGTGATTAAGTCTGAATGTTTTCTTGTGTGTGTCGTAAACACAGAATGCGGTGCCTTATGAGAAGAGTGAAAACTGCTCGTCGGCTCCAATATTTGTCAGGCAATCCAACTTCAAGCTTCCTTCTGATTCTAAGGTACCTATCATCATGATCGGTCCAGGGACTGGATTGGCTCCATTCAGAGGTTTCCTTCAGGAAAGACTCGCGTTGGTAGAATCTGGTGTTGAACTTGGACCATCAGTTTTGTTCTTTGGATGCAGAAACCGTAGAATGGTAAGAACTTGCCCATTTCTTAAAACTCAATCATACATCAATGGCTTGTTCAGTTTCTCAAGTCCTCTGATATTTGTGTAGGATTTCATCTACGAGGAAGAGCTCCAGAGATTTGTTGAGAGCGGTGCTCTTGCGGAGCTAATTGTTGCCTTCTCTCGTGAAGGACCCACCAAAGAATATGTACAGCACAAAATGATGGACAAGGTATGAGCTTCATAACCCCAAACCAAAACGCAGAACTTTGTATATACATATGCAGATTCAGATTCTTAAGCTGACAGTATTTGTAATGCAGGCTTCTGATATCTGGAACATGATCTCTCAAGGAGCATATGTATATGTTTGCGGTGACGCAAAAGGCATGGCAAGAGACGTTCACAGGTCTCTCCACACAATAGCTCAAGAACAGGTATGCTTGGTTGAGATCAGTCTAGTATTATCATTGTCCGAATCACAAACCGACTCTAATGGGTTTATTTTGTCTTGTTATCAGGGATCAATGGATTCAACTAAAGCAGAGGGCTTTGTGAAGAACCTGCAAATGAGTGGAAGATATCTGAGAGATGTATGGTAACGAGACAATTGAAGCCACACACTCACTGTGTACTTATATTCATATATATACGGCACAGAAGTGCCACAATATGATGATCATTAAGTTTGTGATCGCAAGGAGAAATGAACTTCCCTTTTTTCCATTTTTAATTTATTTTTCACATATTTTGATAAATCCTATATATTTTTTTTTATAACTCACTGCTATATAGCCCCCAACCAAAAGAAAAAATGCATAAGATGTTGTGGTGGGTATGTATTTATGAACGATTGTGTTATATACAAAAGTCAGCACATTTGGTATGAATTAGTCAAGCACCTTTGGTATGCATTATATATGCAGCAGCAAGACTTTGGACCCAAGTCCCCATTTTGGGGAAAATAATATTTCTATTTATCATTTACGTAACCAGGTAAATTAACAAAATGATAATGGATAAGAATTATTCAGGTAAAAATTTACCGCATGGACGAAAGTGCTAAAATGTTTGTTAGCTCGTAATTTTGTTAGAATGTTGTGTGTTAATCCTTACATGTACATGTCATATGAACATAATATTTTTGTGTTATCTATTACTATTATAAAACAACAGTGTTTAATTTGTGTCGTACGAAACAAAAATAACATGCTATTCTAAAACAACTTAAACACGTTAAGATCTTGCTTAAGAGACTAAAGTTAGTTTTTTTTGTCAAAACAAGCCATTATAAAATAAACTCACAACTTAAGTTATTGAGTATTACTTGCACAAGAAGAAAAAGTCATCTATTAAAGTGGCCAACACTGTTTTTTCTGGTTATATTTAACGCCAAACTAGCCAACGATATACGGAGCAAAAAGGTGACAAGTCGATGTGTTTTCGGTGTAAGAGTCAAATAATTTAATAATGACAGGGAGATATAGAAAGCGACTGGTGGAATTCTTCTAGTTCATTCATTCGGAAGTGCTTTTTGGTGGTTGAGAATGTAATTTGAAGAGAATTGTGAAATGAGGGGAATGGACCGAAGGGTTTGGTGGGTAGGTGAGAGCACATATGGTTGTGTATTAGTAGAGCACACCGCACATCGGCACACGTGAGCTACATTGACGCGTGCCAAAATAAGTAGGTGGGCAGAAGAGTTTTCCAACAACAAAAACAACATGTTTCTTTCCTCTTTCAACTACTTATGTGTTGTGTGTTTCTCTCGTCCTCATAATTTTGTCTTATAATTATTTTGTATTAAAGATTAATTAGTAGTCTTCCCTAACTAGAAGTGATTGCATAAATGACAATATGCCCACGTCTAGCTGATAGGAACCGATCGTCGGCTTTACTTGCCATGTTACATTATTATAGTATTACTTTTTTTTCGTTGAATTTTTTTAGCAAAATTAATGATAGTCTAATCTTGGATAGTTTGTAGTTGGTCACTTTACTTCTCCAAAACATAATTCCAAGGATAAACTTTTTAAGCATTAAATTTATTTTTTAAAAAGATGATCTACCTTTCAAATTGTAAAAGCTACCTAGTATAATGTATTAATTTTTATTTGCTTTTTGTTTCTGTTTTGTTGAAGCAGTAATTTTATTTGCCAACATGCAGAATAACTAACAAGCTGTTTACACTTTACAGTGTATTGCAGCTAGATTACTAATAAGTATTATATTATGGAGAGAAAGAGAACTACTGACTTTACACCAATAAAAAACACGTCTGGAGAGAATGTCAATCAAGTGCAAGTGGAAGGGTATAACATATCCCTTTCATTATTATGAGGAAAAATATTAATTAAACAACTTTATAAAGTTGATGTAACTCTAAGAAAAGAAAACTAGAAATTTCCACATATATTTTATATATAAAAAGGATATGTATTTGCTATTTACAGAGGGAGAAAAAAAGAACTATATCATCATTTATGTGTAAAATATAGGAATAGTAAGAATTACTACCCGTTGACAAAAGGAAATCGAGAACTGTAGAGTTTATTATTATAACACTCGATAAAGATGATGTCACATGAATAAAAGATCATGTGGACATTGGTAGGTGATGAATGTGTAAATGATATCACATGATTGAATAATTGATTTCAGTATTTCACATGTTTTGTTAACGTCGTCGTCACAGCGGAACAAAATATATTAAAGGATATTGACTTTTAGGGTTAATAAATCAACTTTGAACCGTATTTTTCAAAAATACCGTAAAGTTAGTATAATGGAAACTTTTTGAAAAGGTTGAATTCAAGCTATGTTTCTTATCTTGGCTTTGTCAAATAATTAGACTGGAAAATTAAACTTGACTGTGGAATTATTCTTCTCAGTAGAATTAGAAATGATAAATCGATTAAAAAATTTTACCCACTACATTTGCAATTTCTTTATGTTATGTTTTTTTTTAAAAATTTCAATTGATCAGACGTTAGGTACATACATTAGATTTTTTTTTTTTTTTTAACAAAACAGAGGTTACTTTCATTCAAACAAACAAAATAGCAAAGTTACAAAGGTTTAGAGATTTCCAAGGCCAAGCTTGATAACAAATAGAAGCATCAAAAGTACATATAGATAGATCGACAATCATAAACCAGATAACATTGCAATTATCATCTCCATAGTTGGTCATGTGACTGTTCCTCCTCCATTCCCACACTGTAACTTGAGAACAACGCTTACACAATATGCATGTCTATTAAGTTCTCCTAAGAACATTTCTAATGGTCTTCAATTTTTGCCTCTAAACTCTATTACAGAGTAATTTTTGCTCCAATCCATCTTTATTTTCATCTCTATAATAGAGATTGTTATTTTTTTCTCTATATATAGAGGAACTCAACTTTTTTCCTCTATAAATAAAGTTAAACTATTTTATTTACAAAGTAGTCTTCATAATCTTTAACTTCTTTTATTTATGACCAAAATAAATAAAATAAATATTTTTAAGAACTAATAATATAAATTTAAGTATAAATATTTATTCTAAAATATTGAGACTACCATTTGCAAAAGATAATTTTATGAAAGTGTTACAAAATTTAAAGTGAAATGGGTTAGTTTGCAATTTTATAAATAAAAGGTGTTAATTGTAAAATAAAGATAGTATCTATTTAGAATATTTTTTTATAGAGGAAAAAATAGGGTAAACCATTGGAGCAAAACTCATCTCTATTATAGAAGAAAAAATAAGAAAAACCATTGAAAATGGTCTAAGAAGATTGATTGGATTTATTTATCATCAGACTATTTGTGATCGATTACTTCTGTCTTCACAGAGATTCAAATTCAATGGATTCTTGTTTTCTTGCAGTCTGCTTTACTTGCTTTGTCTGCCCATGCATCTGATCCCACCGAAGCAGAGCGATTCAAACATCTTGCTTCACCTGCTGGAAAGGTCGTGGCTGAACTTTTTAACTATTCTTTACTTCATTTTCCAATTGTTGTTAAAGTTATCTGACGAAATATACATTGTGTCCTTTCAACAACAAGATGAATATTCAAAGTGGGTAGTAGAGAGTCAAAGAAGTTTACTAGAGGTGATGGCCGAGTTTCCTTCAGTTTAAAACGACATTCATTCCATCTCAGTGACAACGGATAGTAATTCTTACCAGGTGGACATTATGTAGTTTAGAGTTTAAAAAGACATCCATTCAGCTTAGTTATATACTTATATTAATGGTTTTTAAGTATTATATATTCAAAATTTCAAACAAACAAGAAATCAACACAAGTTCACAAATAATGTATATACAAGTTTAAGTTAGGAGAAATTCAGAAAATAAATCAATATAGATAAAGGAAGGTTGAGAAAAAATTTTAAAATCCATACTAAAGCAAGTTTATTAATGATTTGAGATCTCAGTTTTCAAATACAATTACATCCCACATTCCGCTCTATATGTTCATCATGATACACAAAAGAAAAAATTGAAATTTAAAAAACAAGACACAACAACAATTTCCAAATAGTGTGCAATATAAGTACGTTGATCATCTAATCTCTAGTAATTAGTTGTTGGCTTAGAATCCACGTTGTTTCCTTAGCATAAACCTATCATAAAGGTAAAAGAAAAAACAAAATTTGTGTTAGAAATCAAAATAGAGAAAAAAAATAATATAATGTAGTTAGAAATCATATCCTTGCGTAAGAGATCTCTTTAAGTTTGATGGAAGGACATGATTTAAGTTGCGCGGCAACGGTCCTCTCTAAGTTGTGATGTAGGTAAAGGAGCTATTTATAATGTTCATCTTTCCTTCATGACCCTTTGATCTTTCTTGATGAAAGGGGTTTAAAATCTGACCTTTCTTTTTCTTAATTTTACATACCCCTACTAGTCTAGTAGCCTAGCTTGTTATTACTACACCTATTTTCTTTCTTTTATCACTGTTTATTTAATTAATCCATGTCAATATATAAAAAACATAATTCAAAAATGTGCACACACAATCAAAATTAAAAGAATTGCCAGCACCAACGAAAGTTTGCATGCCAAAACAATACTCCCATGCATCACTTATAATCATCAGTAGAGGAAATTAACAAAGATAAATTAAATGACATTCAACATCCCAAGAATGTACCTATAACACGCTGCTCCACAACTCTCTGCATAATATACATGACGAGTCCTTGATTTAGCTTATTTATATGCCGGGTTAACTAATTACACTACATTTTCCATAACTTCATTGGGCGCAGGGAATTAAACACAGCCGTTATTAGCTTGCTTAACAACTGGCACGATCTACTTTCGTTTTTAACCAGCTTCACTCTTTAATTCCATGACTAATCGTTACTCTGGATTGAAGTTGTTAACCACGTATGGGAATGGTAACACAATGCAGCTAATAAGCATTACCTTCGAAGGCTAGATACGTATATACTACACACGTTTTTCAAAATAAAATAGTGTTGTACTACAAGATGGTTGGTTTCACGTTTTGCTAATACTAACATATATCTAATTTATTACATGCATGGCATGGTCCATTATCAAACGTTCTCATGGTGGTACTGTTTGTCAGCATGTTTCTATATTAAATCGTGTTAGTGTTGTACTATACGAAGAAGTAGAATTATATTATACGAAACAGAATCAAAGTGACTACAATATAATTCTACTTTGATTCTGAAAATTTACTCCTTTAAGTTTTTTTGTTTATTTTTTCAATAGATCAAAAAAGTCGAGTACATTGCAATTGACAACTCCATTTGTCGCATACATTACTGTGAATGTGGTTGGTCCCCCGACTAATAAAACTACATGATGCATCCCATCTCAATGAAAAGAAAACATGGCAGGAAGTTCGTTTTACTTTCAAGGTCTCATAAAAACATCACACTCAAATCTCACGAACATGGGTTGAATAATAGCTCATAGAATACAAGATTAAAAAATACAGAGACGATCAATTTCTAAGTCCTTAAAAGCATAAACTAGTCTTGATCAGCATCTTCAAGTTCTTCATCTTCTGGCACACCTCGGACATACAAGACATTGTTGCATCTGTGTGTAAAAATTAGGTACTATTAATTCAAACGGAGCCGTAAAAATTTTTAAGCAAGCAAATTTACAAAACTGATTTAGTGATTCCATAACTAACACAAATAAAGAGGTGTGGATCCGTCTACTACTCTAGTTAATGGCTAAGTCCAATTCTCCACATTTTCGCTGGAAACATATACTGAATTTTTGAAGGAGACAATAATATATATTTACCTGATCAAGATCTCTCCAAGGTTTCCTGTCAATTGCCCGTCGATGTATTCCTCCGTGTTTCCCAGCTGCAAAAACACAGTTTGGAAAATCTCAATGGCTGCAATGAAATGAAATGATGAGCAATGTATCTATATACAGTACTTATGTGGGTAATATATATCATTAATAGATTGCAGCCTTCCTCTTAAACTATTTAAATAGATAGAACATAGGCTGCACTGATGCACACTATATAGGCTGCACACATATCATCACTTGACTTGTACTTATAAACGTCATATCCACCAAACCACTCAAGAGTCAAGCAAGACCAGTGACCCAAAAACCAAAACATGTAAAAATCCCTTGAAGTAATTACATTTCACATTTAAATATCCTTAATTATTTTACTTCCCATAAATGAAGTGATCCTCTTCTTCCTTACATAAAAGTTTTGATTCTGTAATAAGTTCTTTTCACATAGTATTCTCTAAAACATGTTTGTATGACTAACCCTTTTAACAAAATGTAATATCTTTTGGAAACTCTTATTTTTGATGGCTCGAGTATCACGTTCCTATGAATCTTTATAACCAGCTCATACGCTGACCTTAATTACCCAATTTTTTAATCTATAGTTTAATTTTGATTTTCCGGCCAACTGTATATTCTTATTCAGTTTTGAACGTTACAACTTTTGTGTATATAACTAGAATTTTACAATCACTAGAATTTCAATCAGTTCCAAGCTCTTGATTGTTGTCAACTACCAAACATCTATAAAGTGGTCTCTATCAGTTTCGACGTTCGTCGTACGTAGCATCCGTTCCATATGTGAGCTAGAACTAGGTTGACTCCCGAATGGTTGCGTACCACATACAATTGAAGCTCAAAATGTATACCTCAGAGAAATTATCATGTCACAACAAAGGTTATTTGTATTATTTTTTCCCAAATTATTTGTCAAAACTAAATTAATTAACGCTATCGTAAGAATTAATGAATCTGAGAGTCTGTTAATTGAAAATTTTAATCGAGTTACCGATATGTGTCTGTCCCTGTACCAAATTATTCCGTCAAAGCCCACCACACCGGAAAAGTTTTTTCCGCGTAACCTTTTTATCTTGAAATCAATATTTCTGGAAACAAAAATATATAAAAAATAAAGAAAAAAAAAAACTTGTCACACAAATCACAAACTGAAATTTCCAAACTGAAATTTGTCAACGTCGTCGTCACAGCGGAACAAGATGTATTAAAGGATATTGACTTTTAGGGTTAATAAATCAACTTTGAACCGTATTTTTCAAAAATACCGTAAAGTATTTATTATGGAAACTTTTTGAAAAGGTTGAATTCAAGCTATGTTTTTTATCTTGGCTTTGTCAAATAATTAGACTGGAATATTAAACTTGACTGTGGGAATTATTCTTCTCAATAGAATCAGAAATGATGATCGATTTTAAATTTTTACACACTACATTTGCAATTTCTTTATGTTATTATTACTTTTTTTTTTTGTCAATTGATCAAACGTTAGGTACATACATTAGATAACATTGCAATTATCATCTCCATAGTTGGTCATCTGACTGTTGCGACCACTTGACATATAACGGCTAACTTTGGGCCGTGAATTGAGGCCCAATATAGATAGTTTAAAACGACATCCATTCCATCTGTGTTAGTTATGGAATCACTAAACAACAATCAGTTGTGTAATTGCTTTAACATAACTGAATTGATTTACCGAATTTGTGCACACAGATGCAAGAACTAGAAGATGCTGATCAAGACTAGCCTATGCTTTTGAGGACCTAGAAATCGCTCATCTGTATTTTTAATTTTGTATTCTATGAGCTATTCAACCCAGTTCGTGAGATTTGAGTGTGATGTTTATTTGAAAGTAACGACCGTTTTAGTTTTATGATAAAACGAACTTCCTACCGTTTTTTTTGTCTTTTGAGATTGAGATGCATGTCGCTTTAAGTTGGGATATGTCACCTGACCACATTCACCAGTCACAGTAATGTATGCGATATGTTAATTGCAGTGTACTCTGACTTTGATCTATCGAAAAGAAAAACAAGAAGCTATTGTGTAGCTTGTTGTTTCTCTTTTTCCATAGATAGAATATTGTTGTCAACCAAACGGTTGAGTAGTCTGGAATTGTTTTGTGAGCTACTCAACATGCGGATGCGTGTTCCCCAAGTCATAAAGATGAATTGGTAAGCCGAGCCGCACACTAGCACATGGTTCCAAACCCCCGTTGTGAATTCACAATGCAAGAGTGAGGAGTATGTGATCTCTTGTCTGCGTGAGTAAGCTACAAAGACAACAGTCAACAGTTAGTTGGTAGTCAAACCCCACCCGACTACTAAACATACGATTTCATTGATAACCCTAGGCAACCTATATTCTCGCTCGACTCTTAATAAAACTAAAGAAAAATCTCATAAGCTTTTGATACTTTAATATTTTTATTTTGATCTAATCCCAGATTACTCTTTTCCAAGTTGGTCTGGAACCTACTGTCCTATCTTTTTTGTAAAAAATAAACTTGATTCTAACTAGCTTTAGAAAACCTTCCGTAAGCACCAATCCAGAGTAACGATTAGTCATGGATTTAAAGAGTAAATTCCAGTGCTTGGTTGCTATTGTGGCAGACCACCGATCCAGCGGGTTTCGTATCTTTTTGAGAATTTCTTCACGCATAATTTCATCAGGTAGATCCATAATTGTTAACCTCTTCCCACTAGCCATGTGGCCCATGTCTTCTTCTACTCCAGCCCTTCTTTTCATCTTCCTCTTCTCTTTCTTCCTCTTTTCCTTCTCGTTCTTCCTCTTCATCCAGTTCGTCTTCCTCTTCTCATTCTTCATAGTCACCTTCATCTTCCACTTCTTCACCTTCACCTTCTTCTTCTTTCTTCTTTCTTCTTATGCTGAGCACTCACGAAGTTCTCTCTATGTATATGTTTTCCTTGTTCAATCTACAAATTAATTTAAAGCACTACGTACGTCTACTTCCTTTTACTTGTTGAATTGCCAAACTAAACCTAGAACGNCAGTGGCAGACCACCGATCCAGCGAGTTTCGTATCTTTTTGAGAATTTCTTCACGCATAATTTCATCAGGTAGACAGATGTGCACCTACCCTCTCAAACGTTTTTGACAATATTAATTTTTTTGCCATTTGTATCGACCAGTACGTACATTTTTCATTTCCTTTTGATGTTTTAATCAATACTATGAATCGAGAATTACATTATAAGAAAACTAAACACTGAATTTACATTTTACTATACAGTAATGTCCCGTACTTTGTTACGTGCCGTGGATTGAGACCCAATAGAGATGGTTGAAAACGACATGCAAGAAGAAGACGAAGACGGCAAAGAAGTGCATATCACCATGAAGATTTGCGTTGTTTTACGTACTATATATCGAGGTATCAAAAGATTCAAGAATATCATTATACTGAAATCTCACAAACTGGTTAAATTTCTAATAGAAGACAATGGTTCAAAAATACAGACTTAGCTTGCGTATTTCTAAGTCAGGGGGGGCGACTTATTAGTGCTAATGGATCCGAAAGCAAACCTGATTGTGTTAGTCAATGAATCCATAACTAACAGAGACAAGAGGATGGGGTGTGTGTGTGTGATTTCAAACATGCCTAATTATCCATGTCAGTATTGTTTGGATGTATGCATTGTGGACGGCTGAATTGTTTTGTTCTTTCAAAGTTTATATAGCCTCTCATATATAACTATGCATTGATGAATGTTAAGTAAAATGATCAGCTTGTCAATGTGATGACTGCAAATGCAAGAATAACAATATTCTAATAAAGCATGGGAGGATATGAATGCAAATGTCCTAACAATAGTCCCTACATGAAAGAGTACTAAGACACTTGTATCGGTATGTTGAAATATGCTCCAACCAGATATTATAAGAACTCATCTCTCAATGTTTTATAAGCGCCGATAGAAGAATGGGATCTAGAAGCAGACGGTTTGTTAACAATTAGGAGTCTAAACGCTATTGCAGACATCATCACTTTAGCTATATCATACTAGTCATACCGTAATGCCGCTTTGATATTTGATGACTTCTCTAGGTCTTGCAAAGGGACGCAATTTCAGAATTCTTCTCCCCAACCAGCTCCATGAAGACTGAACTGCTGGTGCATCCCAAACGACCGGTATATTACTTTTGTGGTACCTAAGTGTAAGTATACGGAGTAACATTAAATATATAAATGAAGAAAACATTGATGCATGCGGCTTGAAATCGACTAATGTTTTATGTTTTATACATGTCAAGAGCTAGCGTTTAATATCTGTTTTTTTTTTCTAAATTACCGTGTTTATTTTCTAGTTACACCATCACTTTAGCTATATTCTATTAAAAATTTTATTCTATTAATTAAGGTTTTGCATGCAGAATTTTTTGAAATCCTAGTAAAATTAGTTACAAAATTTAGTAGAGAATAATCTATATAATAATAACAAACTGAATAAATGCGACTAACAGTTGTGTTTTTTCACTCATACCTTTTGGATATTTTCTGAAAAGTCGTGATAGATTATTAAAACAATTCTTTATGAAAAGTTACAACTATTCACTATAAAGTTGTGTTGATTGGAACATCGCACCTTTTGGAATCTATATATATTTGTCTGTTTGAACTATTTTTATTTTTTTTGTCACGACACAAAATCAACTAAAATTTCAATCTCAACGGTTTATACATTTTTCTAAATTATTTTCTAGCAATCATTCTTTTAAAAATCAAGAAATTCATCTAATTCTTAACTTAAGAAAAGATTTTTAGAATGATGAATCTATTTCGAATAAATGCCACCAAAGGTTGTGTTTTTTCAATCGTATCTTTTGGATAATCTTCCAAAAAATTTATAGAAAATTTAAATTATGTGTTTAACAAAAAGTTGCAATTGTTCATTGTAACAGTTTTTTTGTAAAGTTGCAACTGTTCATTGTAGAATTGTGCATATTCGAATATTCGTATATTTTGATATCTATATATTTGTCATTTTGAACTGTTTTTATTTTTTTTACCATGACACAAAATAATATAAAATTTCAATCTCAACAGTTTTTACAGCTCTCTAAATTATTCTCTATCATTCAATTTTTTAAAAGTAAGAAATTCCTCCAATTCTTGATTTAACAAATTTTTTTTGGAATGATGAATCTAATTTACAATTTTTAGTTCATTCTATATATAAAAAATTAATAAAAATACCTATATATAATAGCAATCCGAATAAATGCCACCAAAAGTTGTGTGTTTTTCAATCGTACTTTTTAGATAATTTTCCAAAAAAATCTGTAAAAAAAATAAATTGTGTGTTTTACACAAAGTTGCGATTTTTCATTGTAACGGGTTTTTTGTAAAATTGCAATTGTTCATTGTAGAGTTGTGTCTATTTGAATATTCGTATCTTTTGAAATCTATATATTTGTCTGTTTGAACTGTTTTCATTTTTTTTTGTCATGACACAAAATAATATAAAATTTCAATCTCCATGGTTTTTACAACTCTCTAAATTATTCTCTAGCATTCTTCTAAAAGTAAAGAGATTCCTCCAATTCTTGATTTAACAAAATATATTTGAAATGAACTTAATTTACAACTTTTAGTTAATTTTATATGTAGAGTCTTTTTCCAAGAGTTAGATGGATTATATAATGAGCTTTTGGATTTGACTTTTGAATATGGTAATAAAGTTGTCTTCTATTTAAAAGCAGTTTATATGAGTTTGTAGGTATAATCAAGTGCAGACACAACAGTTGCGATTTTTTTTGTAGTACCTTTTCGAAAAAATGTTTTTAATTGTTTTTTTTTTAAAATTCAAACGGTTGTATCTGTTCATTGTAGAGTTGTATCTTTACACTATATTTTATTTATATTTTTTCATTACAACTTTTTGTGATAATAGATGTGTCTATTTAAATAGTCATGCTTTTTGAACTCTCTTATATTTGTCTCTTCATCACTAACTAACAAGTTCGTAAAAACAAATTTTCCATTTTATGTTGAGTCTAGATAATTGAATATATTCTATAATCTAACTAAAATTTTAGAAATGATTATAGCAATAGAGAAATTTTATACAACTTAATATTGAATTTACAGTTGTGTCTATTTTTCTTAACTTTCCGTTAAAAAAATATTTTAATATTTAAAAATAATAATAACAATCTGAATAAATGAGAACAATAGTTGCGATTTTCGTAGTACTTTTTGTAACAAATTGGTTTTGTTTGTTATTTTTAAAAAACTCGAACAGTTGTATTTGTTCATTGTAGAGTTGTGTCTTTTCACTATATTTTATTCATATTTTTTCAACACAACTTTTCGTTCTAATAGGTGTGTCTATTTAAATAGTCATATCTTTTGAACTCTCTATATATTTGTCTCTTCATCAATAACTAACAAATCATTGTTCGTTGAAACAAATTTTTCATTTTATATTAAATCTAAATAATTTGAATATTAAAATCTAATATTCAATGTTATTCTATCATCTAACTAAAATTTTAGAAATGCTTATAGTTATTTAATAGAAAATTATATTACTCATTATAACCATTAGTTCAATATTCTCAGTAAGGATCACTTTGTCATAATGATTTTCTTTAATTGTAACTCTTTAGTCTTTACCATAATTCTTCACAAAAATATCTTATATTTATAATACTTTAAACAATATGTTTTGCAAAGTTGCGTCTATTCTACATAATATTTTTGTTAAGTTTTCATTTTGATGATTGTGTTTTTAGTAACAGTTTATGTAATCAAACTATTCTATTACATTCAAATAATTTCATAATGTATAATTTTAAATTTTAAATTTAAATTATTTTTTTTCTAAAATACTTCTCCGCGATATCGCGGGGGATCTGAGTCCTAGTATATATAGTGGAGTACTTACATAGTATATATATACATCAATTTACTTTAGGCAAATTAAAAACTTAAAAGATGTAGGAAGAACATATATATTATTTCACGGAAATTTCTTAAAACAAACATATTTTTGACCCAATATTAGGCGTAGATCATGTAGATCCATAAGAATATCAATGGAAGCCTTCTCCTATATATATAATTTTACAACAAAAAAAAAATCATAATTATGTTGATTCAAAAAAAAAATATAATAGTTATGGTTCACATATACATTGGTTTTCTGTTTGAACTTTGAACAAAAAGTAGGTGTATTCAACTTGACATTTTAAGTGATTTGTGTAAAATTTACAAATCCTATGTTATTCAATGATGAATTTTAAAAATTTTCTTAAAAAGTCTCTTGAAATCCACTGTTGTTGAACTAATAATTAAAAAATCTACCTTAAAATTCATTGTTATTCAAAATAGTTTGTGGATTTAGATTTTAAGGGGGGTGTATTCAACTTGACTTTTTAAGTGATTTGTGTCAAATTCATAAATTCTATGTTATTCAATCATTCATTTTAAAAATTCTTCTGAAATCTAATGTTATTCAATCATGAATTTTAAAAAGTCTCCTGAAATCCACTGTTATTGAATTAATGATTTAAAAATCTATTTTAAAATCCACTGTTATTCAAAACAGTTTGTAGATTTGGATTTTAATAATTTTTTGGGATTCTAGAGGATTTGGGAGGATTTCTTTAGTTAAAAATACTGAAATCTAAATCTCATAGTTTTAAGTGGGATTTTAAAGAAATTTTACAACAAATCATATCAACTTTTCTAAAATCATCAAATTTATTTGAAATCTCATGAAAACTGAATCACTTGAAATATTAGATTAATCATCAGGAAAACAAAGTGATTCTTAATTTAAGGCTTGCAATGAAGCTTCTACTGCTGCTGCTTGCCTTCTGCGTTCTTTCTCTATCAAGTTGTTCTTCTCATCTTAGCCTATGATTTTACAATACTTCTACTCTTAGTAGTTATTATAAATGAGAAATTATATTTTTGTATTAAACGTCGTTACCACTTTGCAGGGTGTGAAGAAAAGTTTATCCCTTATGATTACTCGGCATCAATAGAGGCAAGCAATGCTCTGTTCATTCAGTCATGTTCATTGGAAACTTTGTTTTGATTTCTTTCTTTTTTTTTTTGTCTTGGTGCAGTGTCTAGAGATCCCTAATAAACCACAATACAATGGAGGGATCATCGTGAATCCTGACCTGCAAAATGGTTCGCAGAGCTGGTCACAATTCGGAAACGCCAAAGTTGATTTCAGAGAATTCCGAGGTAATAAGTTTGTTGTTGCCACACAGAGGAATCAATCTATCGACAGCGTTTCACAGAAGGTTTATTTGGAAAAAGGAATTCTCTACACTTTCTCGGGTATAAGTAATTTTGAATTTGTGTTTCTTGGCGCACACTCTATAGAAATATCATTTCATGTATTATTATGTTGTACTTGTAGCCTGGTTACAAGTAAGCGTAGGAAACGCTCCTGTAAATGCCGTTTTTAAGAAGAATGGTGACGTTAAGTATGCCGGTTCGGTTGTTGCTGAAGCAAAATGTTGGTCCATGCTCAAAGGTGGTCTCACCGTTGATGAAACTGGTCCTGCCGATCTCTACTTCGAGGTGTGTATGTATATACAAAAGCATATTCATGGTCGTTTGCAAGGCTTCTTTTTCTCAACCTATATATATTTCCATGGTCGTCATGTGTAGAGCGCGAACACAACGGTTGAGATTTGGGTTGATAGCGTCTCTTTGCAACCTTTCACACAAGAAGAGTGGAACTCTCACCACGAGCAGAGCATTGACAAGGAAAGAAAAGGTGCCGTGAAGATCAAAGTCGTGAATGACAAGGGCGAGACGGTACCAAATGCAACCATTACCATAGAACAAAGGCGACTCTGGTTCCCATTTGGTTGCGCCGTAGAAAATAACATACTTTGGAATCAAGCATACCAAAACTGGTTCACTAAAAGATTCACCGTGACAACTTTTGGGAACGAGATGAAATGGTACAGCACAGAAAGAATAAGAGGCATAGAGGATTATACGAGTGCAGACGCGATGTTGAGATTCTTCAAGCAGCACGGAATCGCTATACGTGGGCACAATATTTTATGGGACGACCCTAAGTATCAACCTGGATGGGTGTATTCTCTGTCCGGTAACGATCTCTACAACGCCGTGAAACGTAGGGTTTTCTCGGTGGTATCGCGATACAAAGGGCAGCTTGCGGGTTGGGATGTTGTGAATGAGAATCTCCATTTCTCTTTCTTTGAGAGTAAGTTGGGTTATAAATCCTCTTATAACGCATTTTCGATGGCTCATGCCTTCGATCCAAGGACAACAATGTTCATGAATGAATACAATACATTAGAGCAACCTCAGGATCAAAGTTCTAGTCCAGCAAGGTATTTGCAAAAGCTTAGGGAGCTTCAATCTATCCGGGTTGCTGGAAACATTCCTTTAGGGATCGGTCTTGAGTCTCATTTTACCACTCCTAACATTCCGTATATGAGATCAGCTCTTGATACACTTGGTGCCACTGGTTTGCCTATTTGGCTAACTGAAGTCGACGTTGATGCGCCTGACTATGTCCGGGTAACTTAATTATATTCTCTTATCATTACTGAATTCTCATTTGTTATTTCATCCCCGTTAAAATGGAGTTTGAGCACTTCTCCCCTATTTGGTGTTTGTTTTTCTTGCAGGCCAAGTATTTCGAGCAAGTTCTAAGGGAAGGCCATGCGCATCCAAAGGTGAAAGGAATAGTGATGTGGACAGGATATTCTCCTAGAGGTTGCTACAAAATGTGCCTCACCGATGGAAACTTCAGAAACCTACCCACCGGAGACGTCGTGGACAGACTGATACGTGAATGGGGAGGGTTTCGCAGCCAAACCACAGGAGTCACTGATGCTAATGGATTTTTTGAGGCTTCACTTTTTCAGGGTGACTATGTCCTCAATATATCTCAGCCTTTCACCAAATCAAAAGCTTCTTACAACTTTACGTTGACTCCTGATGACTCCTCCTCTTCAGTGACCAAACCATCTATTTTTGTCTTACCTGTTTGAGACGCTAAGTTTACAACAACTTTGTATTTGGGTATAGTTTGATTCTCAGCGAAAAATTGTTGAAGATAGTCTGTTTTGTATTGTAGCAGCTGTGTGAGACGAAACTTCCATTTAAACATCATTGAGTTGGTTTCCATCATGATATTACTATAGTGGAATTTTATTATCAATAATACTAAACTTTCTCTAAACGTTGTTGTTTCGTATATTCTTTAAATTTCTTTGCTTAAGCCAAATCTTTTTTTCTCACACATTCTTATGTTTTGACCCAACATTAATTGTCAAAATCGCAGGAAGTTGACCAGATGCGTCTTTTCTATTTTGGAAGTGGAAAACTAATCAAATGACTTACATTGGATATATTTAGTAATCAAAGTAATGTAGTAATGACTAAATGAGGGATGACAAAGAAAAAGAAAGAAAAAAAAGACTAATTGAGTGGTCAAACTCTTTTGAAGAATGTATCGGAAATTTAATGAATCCATCTCCTTTTTTAGTGTCAAATAATAAAACAGGAACAGGTCTTTATATATGCATTTCTTTATGTATAGATTGTAAAAACATAGTCTTTTGTCTCTCAACAACACCCAATATCGAGTTAATCAGCCAAACAAGAGGTTAGCTATTCTGCGTTTCGTTCTACATAATTTATGCATTGGTATTTTACCCATATTATATATGCATACTAGATAAGCACCGCTTGATGTGCGGGTTTAAAGTTTTGTAAATAAAATAAAATTTAATAAAAATATATTAAAATTTATTATACATTATTTATAAATGTTTTTGATATAATACACTGATTTATATCCATATACAAATCTTTTATGTATTTTACCATTAAAAGTGTATTTTTTACACCTATATATATTGTATGTTACAAATTTACTATTTACCACCACCTAGAAAATGTCTATACGAACAAATTAAGCCAACTATTCTATGTCTTTTTACTTTCACTTTTGCATAGTTTCTTTAATCATTAAAATTGTTGGCTTAAAAAATATTTTGAATAAAAAATAAATTACATCATAATAGTGTATGACTAACCACAGAGAGAGTCTCGGAGATAACCTTGCGTCCAACCTCTCCTACCGTAGAGAGAATCTCGGCTCTGCCCTCCTCTTGTGTAGAGCAAACATGTTCACGTCTTTTAGCTATCTCAAAGTGGCTTGCTCCAGCAACCAATGAAACTAAAGATCCTTAACCAACGTTACAAAGTCTTTTGATAGTAACTAATGTTAAATTTCCTAATGTATTCATGAAAGTTTCTTTGACACACCATGATGTAGCCTCTATCTTCAAGCTTCTATGGATCTATCAATAACGATTTATGTTTTTCAAATCTATTTATTTTTGTTGTAGGCTTGTGTGTGATTAGTCTATTTTATCCACCCATTAGGTTGATGCCTTCTCCTTTTTATCTCCTTTTGAGATTGAACGAATGGTAACAATTATGTTTGCACAAAAAAAAAATCTATGACCAACCAATCAAGGTTGAGAAATTAGAAAAAAAATTATTTGACATAATTAATGAAATAATAGAAAATTATAAGCACGGTAATATATGAATTTCAAATAATTCAAAGATGAAAATATAAATTAAATAAAACAATCTAAAACTACTACAATAAATTTTAAAATACAGTATTAGAAAAAGAAGATGCATATATTAATTTTTCACTTTTTTGAGGTCAACATATTAATCTTAACTATTCCAAACTGAAAAAGTAGAAAGTAAAAGTATATTTTGGTTTAAAAAATATGGAAAATTTGTCTTCCCATTAAAAAAGTTTGACCAATAGAACAAAGTTGAAATAAATTATTTTGTTAGATGAATAATATGAGACCATCTATGTTTATATAGAAGTGAGTATTTACATTTTTTAGAATTAATAATTTCTGTATATTTTCTTAATTCCTTTTCTATTTTATGAGAACAATGAGCTCATTGTTTTTTTTTTATTTTAATTTTCTTCTCACTTTCTTGTAAGACGTACTATCGTTCGACGATAAGAACGCTTTCTGTTTTGTTGATCTAGTGTTATATAATATATGTTGTTATCTTGCATTTGTGTATTCATTTTTTTTATGGTACGTATCCTGCAAATTAATAGAAATAATAATAACACCGTGAGAAATTTGTTAATCTCAAAAACCTTAGTTATTATGCATAAGAAACTTTGTTAACACTTCAAAGTCAAAGATTGCGTAGTATGCATAATAAAATTGAGAAACGAAACAAAATTTAGAAAAAACGACGACGAAAACACATGGTAATATCTAGAAATCTTTTTATATAGTTGATTCGATTACACAACAAACAAATTGCCTTCGAGACTTGTTCAAGAACAATGATGTATCAAAAAAAATGTTAATAAAAAACAAAAAAGAAAATTTTACCAAAAAAAACAAAGCTAGTCAAAATTATTTTCTTTGATGGAAAAGATGTTGTCATCTATTTGCTTATATAGAGGGGTGTATTTACAATCCTTTTCCTTTTAAGATTAACAATTTTTTTTTTTAATATAATAAGATTACAATTATCTTATGCATCGTTTTATCAAGCTTGAAAACTGTGATTTTTGATCGTTAAAATTGACATGTGTCACGATCTGATGAGTTACTAACTTTGATATGTGATTTCTTATCGTTAAAATTGACATGTGTCACGATCTGATGAGTTACTAACTTAGATATTTAATCGTTAAAACTAACAAATGTCACGATTTGGTAAGTTTTTAACTTTGATCTCTGATCGTTAAAACTAACATGTATCACGATCTGGTGAGTTACTAACTTTGAGAACCAAGCTTTATATAATAAGAGATAACGAATTGTAGATGCATAAGAAAATTCGAGGGACAATAGATGATAGATGGAAGGTTTTTTTTTAATGCCGTATACATTGTGAATTAATGATATTTCTCTATTTTTTGTTTTTTGGCTGGTGGAGAGCAGTTAATTTCTCTATATTAATGACGACACAACCAGACACATACACCACAAGTGCATCCGTCATAACTCCAAAATTGTTTCACGGGGAAGCAACTTTAGGCACTAGTAATAATAATACACTAGGAGATATACAGCACATATCTTTTCTAAAAATAATAATATAATAATAATATAATAATAATAAATTTATTATTATATTTCTTTTAAAACATTATTTTGTTTGAGATAGTATTTATTTTAGTATTGTAATTGTTTGGTAAATCTTTTTTTTTTCCTAATTGTTTGGTAAATCTATATATATCTTTTTGAATACTAATTATTTTAGAATATTCTAGGTTTTAATTTATTTGATGTATAATACAGTTTTATATTGCTTGTTTGTATTATTTGCATCATTATTTTGTGAAATATTTTGAAGTAGTAATTATAATATTGTAATTATGAGTAAATCAAATTTATGAATTTATCAGCCACATAAATTTAGTTTTATCAATCCGCCAATGTGAAAAATTAAAATACACATTTTTTCTTCATAGACTGAGTAATACATATTTGATTTAAAAATTCAATATATTAATATATGCAGAAAGGTTTTTACATATTTATTAATCATAATATTATATGATAATTCAAAATAATTTGTAAATAAAATAAAAGTAACATGATAGGAGAACCATAATTTAAAATCTTTAAAAAAAATTCCAAATCTAGTTATTAAAAATAATCATAATATCTACTTGGATAGGAAATCTTGGTTTTTAAAAATTCTGATTAGTTATATATTTTAAAAAATAAATAAAAAATTTCGTCCATAATTAATTAGAAAAATAAAATATATTTTTTGAAATTAATAATTATTGAAAAGATTTTATTAGAAAATTCTGATAAAATGTTTATATTTGGTCAAAATATTTATTATCTTTATTAAATTAAGTAATTAATCTTTATTAAATATTTCTAATGGCATTTGAATGTAAATTTTTACACTTTTTAAGGTTAGTTTCATATTTGTACTTCTCAGTTAATATAGTAGGATGCATAAATTTAACGAGTCTAATAGAGTTGATCCCTTTCAGCCAAAATACACCAAATAACGACTTAAAATATGCATGAATATTTGCATTTTAACCAAAAAAAATATGGTTACAATATTTCAAGAGTTATTGTCTAGTAATTTTCGAAATCTCTTGAAAAATTGTAGCAAAAAAATGTTTTGTTAATCAAGTATCAACGAAAAGAAGAGATTACGATATAGATTCGTCAATGCATGTGTTACGTTTCATGTACCTGAAAGTTTGGATTTAGTGCTAAATATAAGCAATAGAACCAAAAACATCCTTTCGACCAATAATAATATTTTAGTGCTAAATATAAGCAATAGAACCAAAAACGTCCTTTCGACCAATAATAATATTTCTTCTGTCACGTGAGTTAAGAGAGAGTATAAAATCAATACAGGCAAATGGTTTTAATAAAATCAATATAATTAGGCTCTGATTGGAAACCACTAAAAGCGGATTTCAAAGCGTTTTTTATGAAACCCGCTTTCCCGACACCAATCACAAAGTTTTTTTATTATTTGCGTTTTTTCAAAAAAAAAAAAAAAAACCACGGATGCGGTTTTAACCTTTGAATAATGTCTTGTACCGCTCTCCCAAAGATATGCACCAAATAACCAGCGGTTTCTTAAAAACCGCGAATGTATATATTTTTTATTTTTTAGATTTTTATTATAATAATAATTAAATATTTTTTTCATCCAGAGCATCGATGGCTTTAACACTCCGGCGGTGGAGCTTCGTTAACAACAGAAAAGAAAGAGAGAAGATGGTGAAGGAGACGCACGTTCTTGAGATCGATCTCATCTCTGCGCAAGAACCGACGGGAAAGCTCCGGCGATTGCAAACCTATGCATCTGTCTGGGTTGATTCTTCAAACAAGCTACATACTTGGATCGATTGGATCGGCGCTGAGAATCCGATTTGGCGGATTACACAAGATGAGATAGATGAATTTTGAGTTTAGAAACAAAAAAAACAGATGAATTATTTTATTAAAGAGAAGAAAAACCAGAGACGGCTACAAGCAATAAACAGAGAAGAAGAAGCACAACTAGGGTTTTAATTAAGAAACACGTGAAAATATTTTCTTTCCTTTATTAAGGCTTTTTGCAAATATTTTATTTTCTGTTGTTTACGAAATAACATTATTTTCTGTGGTTTTAATTTTACAAAGCCTTAATATAGGAAAGAAAATATTTGCAAAAAGGAAAATAATATAGAAAGAAGATTTTCTTTACAAAAAATATTCACACCAACAAATTTTTTTGGTATATTTATTTCCTGTTTTTGTGTTTATGTTGTTAAAAGAAATTTGATATTTTTTTCTCTAACAAAAATTTTGATTAAAAAATAATAAGTTTGTTGAATATTTTTCCCAACAATTTTTTTTAGTCTCTTTTTAGAATATATAATATATATAATTTACAAATAATCTCCATTTTAATTAACAAATTATAGAAATCAAATTTTTTTGTTTATTAATAGAAAAATAAAAATATATAATTATGTTATTTATAAAATAAGATGAAATCCGCAAATAGTATTTCACCAATCAAACATTATTTTGTACCGCTTAATTTGCAGAAACCACACTTGTCCCGCAAATACATTTGTCCCGCATGTACCGCAGTTGAATCGTACCGCACTGTAAAACCATTTGTCCCGCACAATCAAATCCGTCGTTACCATTCGGACCTTTAGTGTATCAAAGTGACGTGAGAAACTTGTAAGGGCATCTCCACTGGAGAAATTTTTAAGGGTACTCAGCAAAAATAAATTAGTAAAAAATTTAAAAACTGAAGAAAGAGAAAGAACCGTTACTAGCAGAAGGACTTTAAGGAACGTTGCTATACTGTTATTACACACGTGTCAAACATATACCAATCGTTTCAATAAAAAATATAAAAAGAAAATTTCTATTTAAAATACTATTTTTTTTTTAAGTAACGCATATCGCTTCTAGCGATGGAGATGACCTAAGGAGAAATACAATAACAAAAATAGAAACAAAAAAATAAATAATAAAGTTTTTTTGGTGAGGTTGAAGACGGCGTGACTTTCATCAGCTGCTACAGAAGCAGCGTCCATAGTGATTAATCTATCTTTGTCCTTTGCCACTTGACGCTCTATCATGATGTCGAGATCTCCACCTACCCCAATGATTGGAGCTCCGATGTCAAGGAAACTCAGCTGTTTTTTCAGCGCTTTGGCACCACGTTTACCTCCCTCATAAACCTCCAAAACATAAGTTAAATTTGAGGTATTAGAAGATCATCACACAAAAAGACACACACACTTAAAAATGAAAAATAAAAAATCATCCTCTCACCTCAGTATTCTTTAACATTCTCTTCAGCTTTGATGGGATCTTTGAAACCTCCTCTAAGTCCACTATGAGGACGTGTCTCTTCAACGAGATGGCAAGCGTGTGAGCATTTTTTTTCTCCCGGCCTAGAGTAGCAACTAATTAACCCCGGCTATAGGCTTGAGCATCTTGGTCTTGGACCCACGACGAGGACGACATAACCCCTTCTGCTTACGCACCCAATTTCTGATCTCCTTTCCGGCAACAGCAACTGCTCCCCAAGGTAAGGCCGGACGAATCTCATTGCCATGATAGGAGAGAGAAGAGAGAGAGAAATGTGAAAAATAGAAATTGGGAAGTGAGAGAGTAAAGAGGAGATAATAACCGCCATTTATAAAAAAAACAATAAGATCTTAGCCGGTTTTGATCAAGGGGCAAAACTTTTTTAGCCCTTTGATTTTCTTTACATCACATTTTCATTTTTCTCTCTTTTGTTTACATATTAAAAAAAAATCGGTTGAATGTTAATTTGCTTTGTAAATGTGATATATATCATTGGACCGGACCCGTTCTTGATTGTTCAGGGGATATGCAAATTTATTCTATTAATTTAGGTTTTGCATGCAGATTTTTTTTAAATCCTAGTAGATATTAGTTACAAAATAATAATAATAATAATAATAATAATAATAATAATAATAATAATAATAATAATAATAATAATAATAATAATAATAATAATAATAATAATAATAATAATAATAATAATAATAATAATAATAATAATAATAATAATAATAATAATAATAATAATAATAATAATAATAATAATAATAATAATAATAATAATAATAATAATAATAATAATAATAATAATAATAATAATAATAATAATAATAATAATAATAATAATAATAATAATAATAATAATAATAATAATAATAATAATAATAATAATAATAATAATAATAATAATAATAATAATAATAATAATAATAATAATAATAATACATGCATACATTTAACGAGTCTAATAGAGTTGATCGATATCCCATTCAGCCAAAAGACACCAATTAACGACTTAAAATATGCATGAATATTTGCATTTTAACCAAGAAAAATATTATTACAATATTTCAAGTGTTATTGTCTAGTAATTTTTGAAATCTCTTGAAAAATTGTAGCAAAAAAATGTTTTGTTAATCAAGTATCAACGAAAAGAAGAGATTACAATATAGATTCGTCAATGCATGCGTTACGTTTCATGTACCTGAAAGATTGGATTTGGTGCTAAATATGAGCAAAAAAAAAAAAAATCAAAAACGTCTTTTCGACCAATAATAATATTTCTTCTGTCACGTGAGTTAAGAGAGAGTATAAAATCAATACAGGCAAATGGTTTTAATAAAATCAACAGTAAAACCTCTATAAATTAATAAGGTCGGAACCATGAAATTTTATTAATTTATAGAGGTTTTAATTTATCGATAAATTAATAATTATTAATTTATCAATTTATTAATTTATGAAGGGATTTTTAATTTTCATAATTTTGAAAATTTTATATTACAATAAGATACTTTTGTTATCATTCATATTTTCAAAGTATTTTTTAATTTATAATCTAGACTATTGTAATTGCTAAGTTTAGAGTTTAGGTAAAAATGATACATGTTAGAAGTTTAGAGTTTAGAAGAAATTGCTACTAGTATCATTCATGGTAATGATGAAGTGAAAGAAGATATTGCGGTAATTTTAGAACCAATTACATGTAAAGAAGCAATTATCGCATTTAGGACTTTCCATAATTTTTGGATGCGATTTGAAAAAACGACAATGTAAAAGATTAGAGATGAGCTCCAATAAAAATGCAAATTCAAGAATATACAATCAACAATAAAGTCATATTTCACTAGATTTTCTTATATAAATACTATTTGATTATTAATTTATGTTACTGATGGGACTGTATTTTTACATAAAATTTCCAAAAAAATTATTATCTTATTAATTTATCAAAATGTGTCATTTTTTATACCGATCCAATTCAAGACCGGAAGAATTTATTAATTTATAATAAGTATTAATTTAAAGAATATTAATTTATAGAAGTTCTACTGTAATTAGTGTATCAAGGTGACGTGGGAAACTTGTAAGGAGAAATACAATAACAAAAATAGAAAAAAAAAAAAAAATAATAAAGTTTTTGGACCGTTCGCTTTTTAAAACCATATCCAACGCCTAGAAGAATTTGGCACTGTCAGTGTCACAAATATTTTTCCAGATAACCGTTTTTCACCTTGATCTATAGACCTATATATATAGCTCATGGTGATTTAAGAGATAAGGACCGTCATGTGGCCAAAACCAAGGATGGCGATTTTCGAATTTCACGTTGATCTCTTGAACACCCTTGAACTCTAATCCCATAAAACTCATCTTCTCAAGTTGTATCGATGCTTTGCGCCCATGAACCTATAATTAAGAGAAAAATATTATCATGAATCTATTTGTTAAATTTTTACCTAATTGCTGATCTTCAAAGTTTTTTTGTTTATTTTTTCAATAGATCAAAAAAGTCGACTACATTGCAATTGACAGCTCCTTTTGTCGCATACATTAATGTGATTGTGAATGTGGTTGGTTCGTTTTGCTTTCAAGATCTCATAAAACTACATTATGCATCCCATCTCAATGAAAAGGAACACGGCAGGAAGTTCGTTTTACTTTCAATGTCTCATAAAAACATCACACTCAAATCTCACGAACATGGGTTGAATAGTAGCTCATAGAATACAAGATTAAAAAATACAGAGACGATCGATTTCTAAGTCCTCAAAAGCATAAACTAGTCTTGATCAGCATCTTCAAGTTCTTCATCTTCTGGCACACCTCGGACATACAAGACATTGTTGCATCTGTGTGTAAAAATTAGGAAAATATTAATTCAAACAGAGCCGTAAAAATTTTAATGCAAGCAATTTACAAAACTGATAAAGAGGCGTGGGTCTAGTAGTAATGGCTAAGTCCAATTCTTCACATTTTCGCTGGAAACATAAAACTGAATTTTTGAAGGAGACAATTAAGTAAAAGATAATGAGGTATTAATATATATTTACCGGATCAAGATCTCTCCAAGGTTTCCTGTCAATTGCCCGTCGATGTATTCCTCAGTGTTTCCCAGCTGCAAAAACAAAGTTTGGAAAATCTCAATGGCTACAATGAAATGAAATGATGATCTATGTATCTATTATACGTATGTGGGTTATATATATATATATATCATTAATAGATTGCAGCCTTCCTCTAAAACTTTTACAATAGAAGACACATTAAGCAGGTGGTTTTTGACAAATATAACATCAACCTCTGTTTAAAAAGTACAGAGATCAAATTATAAAACTTAAAAGAATTGAAGATAGGAGCAAAGACCGCACCTGCAAGTTCATGTAGGAGTCAACAGAGGCGAGGAAACCTGTCAAAGTAACAACAGATTCAGGGAAGACTATATAAACAAGATATAAAAGCTCTGATTAACCAAAAACTGTAAAAAAATTCAGCACACTAGAGGAAAAATATATAGATGATACCTTTGTATTCCATTCCCCATTTAAGCTTAACGATAACAGTCTTGCCAGTCAAGTTGTTCAAGAATGGTTTCGGGTTAACTGGAATGGTCTGCAAAAACACAAAAACAAACATGGATCATCATCATCAAA
The DNA here is from genome assembly GCF_000633955.1 of Camelina sativa. NCBI lineage: Eukaryota > Viridiplantae > Streptophyta > Magnoliopsida > Brassicales > Brassicaceae > Camelina > Camelina sativa. Next base: position 5,317,977 of record NC_025696.1, on the reverse strand, counting down.
ACACTATCCCAATGAACTCGAAGCATCTCAAAGTATCAGAATGGAATGAAACTATGCAGTGACTATATACTCTTAATAACATGTAAAACAATGGTAACAAGTATAGTATTGGAGTCAATTTACAAAACCAGGATCTTCAAAAATACCATTCGAATGAACTCAAAGCAACTCAAGTGATTATACTCTTTAACTACATACTATAACACAACGGCACAAAGTATAGAGAGTCAATTACAAAACCAGGATTCACAAATTCGCAATCGTGTCCACTAAAACCAAACCCATCGATTAGTATTTACTTCTAATTAGATAAATCTATACGAACGAGGAGGATGAATCGACGAAAACGGAGCTGTAAGAGCTCAAAACACCGAATTTTTCAGATTACGAAAGCCCTAAAACTACTAAACAAGTGGAATTCCTAAATTTTGAGCTCAACGAAGAAAGAAACAATCAATCGAAGCTCGAAATTAGCGACGGGGGGAAGAAGAAAGAGATGGGAACTTACAGCCATGATTTAGCGGTACGAAGCGACGAGACGAGATGAAACGAAAGATTTGCGAAGCTGAAAAAAAATCGCTACTTGTGTGGTTTCCTTCTTCGATCTATTGATTGATTAGGGTTTATGGTTTCCAGATTCGTTGCTACACAACTAAACAAAAAAAAAAGATCGGCGCCTCAAAAAGTTTTTGACAAGGCCCAATTTTAATTTATTACGGCCCATTAGTAACCCATATTCAAAAGAGAGTTGATTAAGAATTTAAGATTATGAGTTAGTGCCGAAAATTTATATGATTAATGACATATTGTCCATATATTATACAGTCAACCATTCCTAATTTTCCGATAAGTGTGATTAAAGTGCCGTTTTCCCTTCCAGCGATCCCAACACAAAATACTCAATTGTCTCAGTCCTAAATATTTTGGACTCACTTGCTCATGTAATCATGTTTTTCGTAGTATATGACTATAATTAAACCTAAAAATATTTGAAAGTATAATCTGGATTGTCGAAAATGATTTATGAGTTCTGAATTTGCATTTAACAGTGTTTTAAGTCACGCTTACCTTTCCTTTATGCGATTGGACGTGAACAGAAAAGAAAAAAAAAGGTCCACTGATCTTTTATTATGATCAAATTTCGTCAGCTTACCTTATAAAAATAATAGCTGGCTTTCTTCTTTCTGACCATCCAATATTCCAATTCCATAGTTTAAATTATGTATATAACATTCCATTAGAATTGTATAATTATTAGATTTAACTTAAAACGTGCGTTAATCACATGTATATGATATTTGACAAAAGGATTGGGTGAACCACCCATCAAATTCCTTTTTATTGTATTGGATCACCTAGTGCAATGTATTTGTCAAATTTTTAGGCCATTTACTTAAATCAATATATAAAGAATAGTATCTTTTTTACTGTGATAATGGAAACGCTTATACATTCAGCATGCTAATAGAAAAAAAGTTATCCACATCATGGTTTTTATATGTTTGAACAAAATAAAAATGACCTTTTTAAGTGTGAACTCCGAAGTCATTCATCCAACTTTTTGCGTTTAAAGGTAAAATAGTAACATTGCACCCGCAAGAAATGTTATAAAAAAGGTAAACAAATCAAACTTTGTGATCAAGCAATGTGAATAGACTAACTTAATTATGACTTATGCCTTGCAGAGTAAGTTGATGTAAGTTGAAAAAAATATGAGATACAAAGTGGAGCCTGTGGCTCTTATTGCTTTCCTTTAGTGTTGTTCTTAAACAATTCAATTCCATTCATCATCACTTTTGTTCTTAAAAACAATTCAATTCCATTCATCATCACTACTCTTCCACTTCATCGATTTCGTATACCAAAACTAGATTAATTTGTGAAAGTATCCAAAACTATAGTGTAAAATCATCGTGTTAACCCCTACTTGTAATAACGGAAACGAATATTTAGTGTAAGCCCGAAAAAGTCATTTTCCGCTGACCTCAGTTACACGCAACAATTCTTACCTCAGCACTTGTTTTGTATTTTTAGTTTGTCTGAATGTATTAGTCTTTCTCTTAATTGTCTCGACTAGCTTCACAAATAGTATGCTTCATACGGTTTAGTTTATTTGTGGAAGCTTTCTTATTGTTTTCTTCCTTTTTCCTTTTAATATAAAATTAATTGAATTCCTACTTTACAAATATATCAAATGAGAATTGTTTCAATATTTTTATAGTTTGTGTTCCCTAATTATTTTTACTGAAACAGACGTGTTGGCAGGTCGATCATATATGTATAATATGATTGTTTGTATGTAATACATGAATAACACATGACTTTTTAGTATTATAAATTAATGGAATGGAATGTACTTAATGTATTATATAAGTTATTTTGGTCAAAACATCGAATGTGATATTCGAAGTTGTATACTAATTCGAGTCTATATTTTATACAAAACATCGGTTAGCTTTTGTCCAAGTCTTTTTAATTTAATGGTTGAGTGTATAGTTTTATGCAAATTTTCGTGATCGTGGTATGTATTTTTTTTGGTGTGCAAGGCATATTGTCATTTCAACCAAAATTTTACATCATGGAGAAATTTTAAACTTCCTTTTTTCAAACATTATTAATTGTGTTTGAAGAATTCTATATCTATCATTCTTGACCCGGCTTTTATATAACTCAATTTAATTTCTGTGATGAAAATATAGCATAAAGTCGGAAAATATTCATGAATAAATGATCAATGATATATGAAGACTAGCTAGAGTTACTATTCTTATACGTTATGAGAATGATATTACCTATATATACATGCTATATGTTTTCCCTATACAATGCATATATGTTGTTGTTAAAACAATAAGATTGTTAAAACACCAAAATATTCATGTTGCTTAAGAAATGTATACATGCTATATGTTGTTGTTAAAACAATAAGATTGTAATAATTACCACCATCATATATGTAATATTTCATATATAGAACTGATATAATATTTTGAAAGACGATGAGAAATTTGGCAAACACAAAACTTGGAGCGGGTCAAAAATCTACAAATATATGCATTGTATAGGGAAAACACCAAAAGAAGTCTAACCCGTTAAGTTAAACAATATAGTTTCCACTTTCAGTTGTAAAAGTATTTGACCCTTCTAGAAGGCCATGTATATATATGTATGATGACAAAAACTTAATACTTACTTTCAATATCTTCATTGTCTTTCTCTCTCTCTCTCCCTGAAAGACATGGATACTTCAAAAAACACTAATCTCCAAAACCCTACTAAACTCACAAAACCATTTCAATATCATCAAGAAGAAGAAAAGGAAGAAGCATTATCTCTCCGAGATCTTCCCCTCAGCGCTGAAAACATCAATCCCACCGCCACACCAATCACCACCGAAGACCACCGTGAACCATCGACCGAGCTTTTTGAGTTTCTTACCTCAACCTCCTACGACGTTTCTCCGGCAGAAAACATAATCTTCGGCGGCAAACTCATCCCTCTAAACTACAAAAATGCCCTCTTTTCGCCTCCTGAACACATTAGCCCTCGAATTCGCACACGGTCCGAGTCCTTATCCGCTATACAAGGCCATAAGCTTAACCGTCCCGGTAGTAATACCGTGGCACGTCTTGACAATGCCGGACCTATGAGGATAAGCCGTTCGTTAGATTATCGCAAGCTCTCACGTGGCCCAAACACCGTACATTCTCCACCGAAAAGTACTTCTCCGACCAAAAACACAGCGAAACCGGAGACGGCGTCCTCTGGAAGTGGAAAAAGTGTAAGACCAAGGAGATGGTACGTGATCATGTTTGGAATGGTTAAGTTCCCACCGGAGATTGAACTCAAGGATATCAAGAACCGTCAGAGTCGCCGGAACATTCCACCGGTTATATTTCCGTCACCTACTAACCGGAAATCTCGTAGATCTCGATCACCGTCACCGTCACCTTCTTGGAGGTTACTCAACGCTTTAAGTTGCAAGGAGCCTACAAACGTGGCTGCTACGGCGCCGTTTTGGGTGCCACATCCTTAAATTATTACTATATTATCCCTACTAAAAATTGCTTTGCTGTTGATTTAGAAAGGACAGGATCGTTATTTAGTATTAAGTTTCATCGATATTCTAATGTATTTTTGTGAAAGAATGTCGATTATTGTAATTTATTTGGTGAATCGATAATAGTTTGGAGTTTGGAGTTTGGAGTTTGGAGTCTTTGGACCATAAACATATCCGTCGTCACAACTTTTTCTTTTTCTTTATGATTTCTTTTTTGTTGTTGTTGTTTTTTTATGTTCAGCTCATTTGTTTGAATATTCCAAAGCATATTTGTTACATACGAGTACGTTTGTTATTTTTGAAAATTAATTGGTTAGGTGAGGAATGAATGAATGATGATCGAAAGAGGCACGAGAAGGATATGAAAAATATTTATGACTTTACTTTTTCCTATGGGACTTGTCGATTTTATATGATTTAGACAGGAAGTTATTATAGCTTCTTCTTTTTTGTAGCATTTATTTGTGTTTTGAATTTCATGGTTGATAATTGGTATGAGATCAAATTCCATCTCAAGAGACTGTGACATGCACCTTTCTTTTTGTCCAAAGATTTCTAGATTTATAATCATTATACTTTTTTTTGCTTTCTTTACAAATCAATTTCACCATATTCATGTGTCTATATAGTGTACAACTTTATTAAGATTTTTATTGAGTTTATACTTACGATACGTGAAGATTTTTTTTTCTTGATTTCAGAGTTCTTAATAATAATGTGTATTGACAGTATTGTTGTTGTCCGGATTGTTTTCACTAGAATTGACTTTAAATTGATGATACGTTTGAGCTGTGACATTTAAGATTTGAACGTAGTGATGAAAGAAATTGACACGTCAACTACAATGAGCATTTTTTTAAAAATATAAGGTAAGAAGACAACAACAATGATTTCGAACAAAAAGACTTGTGAAGTAAGTGAAAGGGGACAAAAGAATGTTTTTGTTCCAAAATAATATCTGAGAGACAAACAAACACTGGAGATATCATTGAACACAACACGCATTTTTGGTTTTCTACAGGTACACGTCTAAACCGTAGCTTCAAGTTTTATAGATTGTATCTTACAAATTTACATTTCCCCTATATGCTCCCTGTGGATAAAAGAGAGTAATAAAGCAGACTTGTCCTTCTTTGAATCTTTGTGACAAAGCTTTATTTAACCCTCTCTTCCTTCTTGAGGGATGTTGAATCAATCATGTAGCATCATCTAACGTGTGTAACCAAATACGCAAGAATCTGTGATACAAAACCTGCAAGATCCACGAGAAGGATGTAACGTTTAATATAAAGATTGTTTTTGAAAAACTTGGAGTTATAATTTTTAGATTCTGAAATATCATTCACCTGTCAATTTTTCTTGAGAGTATTTCCGAAACCATGGTTTAGGTTCTCAAGATGAATAAACTCGAAACGGTACTGCAAGGGAGGAAAAGAAAGGAAACTGATTCTGTTAAAAGAGACTGTGATGGAAACAATAGTGTGGCATAACTCATGAGAATCAAGAGAAGAGGGACTCACTCAGAAGAAACAAGATTAGCATTAAGGAAAGAATGAGCTGAATCGGGCGGCTAAACGGAACACGAAACCGTCTTTTATAAAGACTGACTCTGTCAATGAGCTGCACAATAAGAAACAAACAGCTAAGACTTTATGATATGATACAGTCGTATAGAGATGATCTAATCACGGAAGCTTACCTGGTTATAATCACGACATCTCTGCAGCCAAAACAGAGGTTTGGTTCCTTTTTCTTTAGGAGTGGCTTCAATCTGTGACAAAAACCTCTTCCTCTCTTCTTCTTTTGCGTTACCAGTAACGTTAATCCTCAACGCACTGATATTAGGTACATTTGGTGAACTCCAAGTTCTTCTTGTACCAGCTTTTTTATCTGCTTGCACACGGATTATATCATCACCACTTTCAGGACTTCCTCTCTCGTCAATGTCTATCACACAGTCTCTTCTACCATTCATCTCAGCCATAGAACTCGTTGATGAATCTCTCAAGTTGATGCTATCACTGTTTAAACTATCTGACGTCTGAGAAGATCCAGATAGAAACATAGCAAGATCATCACGCTCTTCTTTGTTAAGATCAACCCAACGCAAAGGTTGTTGTTTCCCATTCTCGCTTAACGCTTCTTGCAGAGAAGATTCTACTCGATAAATCTGGTTTTCAATAGCGGTAACAAACTGTTTATGCCTAGTTAACGTAGTGTCATCTCGACAGTTTCCATGGCTTAACCTCACTGCCCTCTCAAACTCTTCCAACTGAGAACCAAAATCACAAAACTTGAAAGAACTTTCACAAACAACATACTCATGATGTACCATGAAAGAACATTAATTTAAATATACCTGACATTTAGCAGTGCTCAAAGCTGCTTGGAGTTCTTTGCAGAGCTCGTCTGAATCTACAGATACTCGAGGAGGACCTTGTCTCTTCTCTTTAATCCACAACCTATACGCAGACTCCATTCTGGAAAAAGGATAAAACTTTGCAAATTAGATATCTCAATTCTTCACCAAAGTCATCACTTAGATCATGCTAGAAGAGCCAACCAATCACAAGAAGAAGAAAAAACGAATTACAAGAAACAGAGGAGAGAAGCATCAAACTCAAAAACCCCTATTTCTTCTCAATTAAAATTCCGATTTTACAGACTACACGAAAAAATTAAGAAGAAACAAGTTGAGATTGAAACATTACATATCAGCAGATTCTTGAACCTCTTCAGCTGCGGAGAAAAAGACATCTTTTTGCCATAGATCGAAACTATTAGCTACCATCATCTCTCCCACACCAAAACCCCCTCTCTCTCAATTAAGACCAAACCAATCTGCAAAATCTTCGTCGGAATATATTCTCTCCGATTAAAATCCAAATTAATAGATTCTCTGCTCCCCCTTCTCTTCCCTTCTTCCTCCTCTTTTGCTTCTGCAGGAAAGAAGGAATTTTTATTTTCCCAAGCTTTACGTTTTTTTTTTTTATTAATTCTTTTTTTTTTGCTTCTTCACAAACAATAAAGAGGCCTCCACTAATCCACCTTATTTTCATACGTGGCATACCGCTAATGGAAAAGAATATATGTTAAGATGGTCTTAGCCGCAGGAGATTACTGCGAAGAACAAAGAAAAACATCAAGAATGTCGCGTGTTGTTGTTGTTGGGCCGCAACATCAACTCTGTTCGCCAACTCATTATTATTTAATTACTACTTTTAAACAAGTCAAATGCTAATGAGTCATGACTCGTTTTTTTTTTGTCTATATATTTAATTTAACTAATTAAATAACTCAACTGTAATTTAATTTGATTTAAGTAATGAAATAGTTGTTTAGAGTGGCATATGTAACGCATGGTTAAACTAATTAATTGACATTAACAAATTTCCAAAAAATCAAACTTAGAATCATCACTATTAATTCTCACCTGTCAGAAAAAAAAAAAAATCACAATCTTAATTTTGGTGGTTTCAGTCCTCTTACATTTCGCTAGGAGTTAGTCGGGCGATTCTCGATCAAGAAGATTCGAGATCACCTCTGTAAAATTTTTTTTTGTAAGGTGTGGGGTTTCGGAATGGAACAACAGATCAAGAAGGTTTGAGGTCGGCTGGAATTTGGAGTAGTGAAAGACGTTAAGAATCACAACCAGACATACGAAGTACTTGTTCCAGAGGGTTTTGATGGTAAGAGGGGTGTCCCTAAGAAGAGAGTTGGAAAAATAAGCAAGGTCTGTGCTAAGGTCGCCGGAGCTGAAGCCTACGCATGCTGCAACTTTGCATTGCACGGCCGTGGACTAAACAACAAAAGCGTGCGTATTTATCAATATTAATCTTCCCTTCTTCATATGCTTGCCCTGTTCTTGTTTGTTTCTGTGTTGTTTTGGACAATCTTCTAAGGAATATGTGTGTAATCATCATTTGTGTGTGATGAGTTAATTAATCTTCCTCTTAAGTTTCTGGCTATTCGCTCTATTTGCCTTCTTTTTTGTCTTTTGTTATAATGTGGATTTCTCTTAATGCATATGATCATTTGTCTCTACTACGTTTGGGTTTTTTTTTTGTTTTAAATCTCTCTGTTTCTACAAAATCATAATAAAGATATGGGATTCCAAAAGATACTGGGGTTGTTTTGTGTATCAAGGTCACGTGGTGGGAAGAGAAATACAAAAAGAAACCTCGTAATAATTGGCCAATTTGGAAGATTGAATTGTATACTATGCTTTGATTTTCTTTTTCTTTTGTTTTGTTTTGTTTTGGGATTTTATTGTGTGATCGTTCCATGGGTTTATTAGACCATGGCCAATGGATTGCTCAAAAATAAATTAATCATATAAGTAATGTTAAATTAATTAAAGCAACCTAATAAGAATTTAAACCAAAATCTATTTTCCAGTAGAGAAACCTAAAACTGAAATTGCTTTGCAAGTTGAAAAAAATTATGTGTTCATTCTCTCAGTACTTGCAGTAATCATAAAAAAAACAGACATTCAAATCCTAAACAATGCCATATAAAACAAGTATTATCTTAAACATGTCTAAAAGTTGAAAACAAAGTAAATAAAGATTAAACTCTCATCTCTCTCAGTCATGTCTTAAACTAGACTCATACAAAAAAGACACCAAGTCATAAATCTGCGTCAAGGTTGGTTACTTCAATAGTGGTTTGTCATGGTTTGTCAGTACACATCAGCCCTCGACATGTACTACTTACTAGCTCGCAACTATCGTTAAGCTCTCAACGTAACCAACTGAAAATTTCTTGTAAACGGCATCGTTTCGGCTGTACTATAATTCTCCACACACGTTTAATTTGACCATACTGTATACTTCCTTTTGTCCTTCAAAGATTGATGTTTGAGGGATTTCACACAAATTAAAAAATAATGATAATTAATTTTAAATATAATATTTTTATTAAAAAGTATTAGTATATATTTACAAACCAATGACTTTTCAAATTTTCTTAATGATTACTTCTTGAATTTTACAAAAGTTTAATATTAATTAACTAAAAATTGTAAAACATTAATCTTTGTGGGACAAAAATATATCTTAAAACATCAATCTATTAGGGACAGAGGAAATATTAAATTTTTAATCTATTAGTCTTAACTTCCCTCTACTTAACCACGTGGAGTTATATTTTAATCATGGTTAACATTTCCGTCATTAGAGTTAACAGTCGTTATGTCGTAAGTATAGATCTGCCGTTATTAATAAAATGAAGGTTTTTAAAGACAACAGAAATTAAACCACGTATTTTTTGGAAATTTAATAACTAAAGGAATTAAATGGCAAAAAAAATTAGATGACGTATTTTTCGGGTTTTTTCCCTATAATATTAGTTGCCAAGACCGGTTCTTGACATTAACTGGTGGTTCATTTGAGGTGATTAAGATTCCCAAACTTGATTTTTTAATTCTAATTATTATGGACTCTAAATATTTGGGAATGTGGGATTCCAGAGATTGGGTCATAATATATACCACACCTTTTTCAGATACCAACTACTTTGATAGGATTTCACTTCATTACTACATTGTCAAAAGTCAAAAATCTTTCACCGGTCAAGATTGTAATGCATATATATAACAAGGAATTACAACTGATGGATTGATTTATCAGGTTACTTTTTATAAGTTTGATGTGATAATTCTTTTAATGTCACTTGTCAATTAAATTGGTTTCCTAAACAGAAAATTTAAAACTTACTGGTGAGGTTTGTGACATGGATGTATAAATGGGTGTGACACTAGCAAAGTTACAACATTCACACGTCAATTCTCTATTATCTCCTCTTCCACCAAAAGCCATTTTGGTTTTTAGCTGCATTTAGAGTCAAGTATGATAAAAACAAGTACTACAACAACAAAAATGGTAGGCCATTGATGTATCAATCCTACAGAAGCTCACAAATAACTTGCCATGTAAAGAGATCCAAACCTTGCAGCATCAGTGAACACAACAAAATTAACCACTAGAAACCAATTTTGTATGTGAAGGTTTCGCCTCATGTTAATTTATCAACATAACCTTCTAGCAATCTCATCATAACCGTGCCTAGACTTAAAGAGTATCACCAAAATGGATAACCTCATATCATATAAATAACTAATATCATATATTATAATTTTTTGACTAAACAAAACGAATAATTATGAAACACACATGAACCATTAGATAATGATCATACTACTACATTCATTTCTCCTTCTCTTCTTCTTCATCTTGAAATCCAAACACCTCTCTGTTTCTATTAGGACTATCCAAAGCTCTCTTCTCTTGTTCTTCATCTGCTTCATCTTCTTCTTCCTCGTCACCTTCCTCTTTCTTCTTCTTCAATCCAACACTCTTCTTTCTCTTCACAACTCTCTCCTTCAACACACAAACAAGCTCTCTCACCGCCTTCACTGCATCACTCCTATTCCTAATCAACACCTCACTAACATCAGCCGGTGTAATCTCTGCCTCCTCCACACACTCCTCCATCTCCTCCAAAACGACACCGTCCATTTCATCCTCCTCAAGCCTCAGATAATTCTTCAACAGAATCTTCAAAGCCGGAAACTTACAAAAACCCATGTGAATATGCATATCCATCCTCCCACTTCTCAACAGAGCAGAGTCTAACTTCTCAATATGATTAGTCGTAAACACAAAGATCTTCTCACTCCCACAACAAGACCAAAGCCCATCAGTGAAGTTCAACAACCCCGAGAGAGTCACCGAGCTTCCCGGTTCTTCCAAACCCGACCCGTTTATTAAACCCGGATCATACTCATAGCTCCCATTCTTCTTCTTGTTCTTCCCCCGTTTCGTCAAATTGATCGAACAATCAATATCCTCGATGACAATGATCGACTTAGAGCTAGTCTTCATCAACAGCTTCCTCAATTCAGAGTTGTTCTGAACCTCAGTGAGCTCAAGATCGTAGATATCGTATCCAAGATAATTCGCCATTGCAGCGATCAGACTAGACTTGCCAGTTCCAGGTGGTCCATACAACAAGTAACCTCGTTTCCAAGCCCTTCCGGTCTTCTGATAAAACCCTTGTCCGCTCGCAAACTCTCTTAGATCCTCCATGATCCGTTTCTTCTTCTCAGGATCCATAGCAAGAGTATCAAACGTACTCGGATGCTTGAATCTCACAGAGTCCCACGGATGGCTTCTCACATCGAGCGAGACGCCTCTCGAGTTAGTGTAAAGAAGCCTCTCCTCGTTTCTCCGGCGTATCTCCTCTGATTTCCCGACAATGTAATCGAGGTAAGAATCTAAGACAAGGTCTTTGTCTCTCTTGTTGATCTGTAACGTAAACCCTCGTTTCTCTTCCGGCATTGGTCTCCAAGAAAAGCTCTGTACTTGACGTTGGACAACGACGTGTTCCCATAAGACAGTGACGCCGTTAAAGACATCGGTGATTCTGTCGTTGTTGGAGAGGCCGAAAGTGACGGAGCTCGAGTTAGGGACACGTGTTAAGCTGAGACGTGTATTGTTGTTTCTGCTGGAAACGGCGCCGTTGACTGTGACGGAAGAGCTGAGGTAGAGCTGAACAGCGTTGTAGAGCTCGTTGGTGTTGACGCCGTCAATCTCCGTTATATCGAAGTAGGTGTGAGAAGAGAACACATGGCGGAGGCGTGTCAAGACGTGGAGGAAAGCTAGTCGGAGCTCCGGCGGGAACACGAGCTGTAGGATCGTTTGACAAAAGGCTAACATACCAACTAGAGAAGCCATTGTTGTCCAATAATCACTCATCTTCATCTCTTCTTACTCTGTTTTTTTTTTACAGAGCAAAGAAAAAAAAAAGATTGGTTTTTTTGAAAGGAACAGAGTAAAGTTTTGATCTTTAGGGAGGAATTAGAGAAACTGAGAAGTGGGTTTAGCTTAATTATAGAGATAAGAGTGTGAATTTTTGAAGTTATTGTTCTTGAGATTTGGGAGGGAAACAAATATTTTAGTTGAGGCTTTTGAGAGAAGAGAAGAGAGTGACGTTGGGTGGAATTTATTGAAATATGAAATAAGTGCTCACCTCAATTTATAAGCAATTGGAGGAGTGTTACTTTTTTTATCGAAAAAAAAAATTGTTTTGATATTTGCGGATATTACCATTTTATTTTGTTGTGTATGGTGCAAATAATGTAAGCAACTAGTAGTACTATTACTCAATTATTTCGTAGGTCTATGGTTTTATAGGCTTACAAAATCAATTACAAGTTATCGAGTGAATGGGACTGCCGAGAGGGGGTAATGGTTATGTGACATGTAAATCTCACATCGGATACTATTCAACTTTTTTCTTTTGTCCAACAATATGATAAAGATTATTAAAAAAAAATGGAAATTCACTTTTTTTTTGTTGAGCAAAAAAGGTTGAAAACTTGAACGGATACTATTCAACTTTTTTCTTTTGTCCAACAATATGATAAAGATTATTAAAAAAAAATGGAAATTCACTTTTTTTTTGTTGAGCAAAAAAGGTTGAAAACTTGAACGGATACTATTCAACTTTTTTCTTTTGTCCAACAATATGATAAAGATTATTAAAAAAAAATGGAAATTCACTTTTTTTTTGTTGAGCAAAAAAGGTTGAAAACTTGAACGGATACTATTCAACTTTTTTCTTTTGTCCAACAATATGATAAAGATTATTAAAAAAAAATGGAAATTCACTTTTTTTTTGTTGAGCAAAAAAGGTTGAAAACTTGAATGGTGAAGAATGATGAAAAGAGAATATAAAGGACGGTACCATAGAAATGGATAGGTTTTTACTCTTACGCTAAATGAATCGGACAAACAAGTACAATGAGAAAAACACCACAAGCGACAAAAAAATAGTTAAAAATTTAAAAAATTAAATACCAAAAGAGGGTAAGTTTTTACGAGACAGCCAAGAACAGATCATCTAGCTGGATTGGTTCAATCTAGTAAGATGTTTTTGTTTTATTGATTGGTTCTAGTGTTCAGTTCGAAGGGGGATTCTAAATAGTACTTTGTGTCGTCTACATGTGGTTTCTATAATTGCATTAAACTAAATTATTTTAATTTATGTCATAGATCTTTCGAAATTTACAAAGGTCAAAAAATATATATCTGAATGGTAAAACGCAAAAGGATAAGGAATTGTTTTTTCATCATATTTAAGATTAACGCAAAGGATAATGATCATTGTAAATTTGTAATGTTGTCTTTGAAAAGAAATTGATAAGTAAACTAGTAAAAGCAAAAGGGAACATGAGGGTCTAGTTTAGGGTTTGTGAATGTGACTTACAGTTGGGTTTGTGTTGTTTTGTTGGGACTTTGTGATTTTATTCTTTAGGACACTCGAATTTACGTGGGACACCATTGTTTGTCTACATTTGCATATCAACATCTCTCACCATTATGCTCAAAAACTCTCTCAACTTTCTTTCACATCTCGATATAGCTAAGCTAATTCCAACATTAATAAACCTCATCAATATCCAAAATTAGTTAAAACACACTTTTAACGTAATCAATACAGTAAACATTTTGAGCTCCGAGATTGGTGGGTATAATTCATAAATTATTTTAAAATACCGTTTCTTACTTTTTTAAAAAAATGATAGATAGTGGTTTTGTAAGACTTATGGTTGCTGAAACTTGCTCTTCTAAGATGAGCCTGATAGACTTAATTTAGTCTCCAGCCTTGATTATGTATTATGGAGTCGTATTATGAGAATGGATCAAGAACAAATAGTAGTAGTTGTTAAATCGATGTTTCATTTTGCCGACAAAATCAATAGAAAATATTGACGTTTTTCAGATGTTTTAAATTGGTGAGATATGTAAAGGAGATGACACACAATGACAATGACAGTCGATAAGGTCCAAGTTACTAGAGTCACTTTTGCAGAACTGTGGAATCTCTCCCCAACACCCAAAACCTTTAATGTATTACTTAATAAAACGAAAACGTTTTCGAAGTAACAGTAAAGTGCTCAAGTAAACGCTAGGTTGAATTAAGTCAAGTTGGTGGTTTATACTGCTCAATTGAACCATTTGTAAGATGTCAAAGTTAATATTCGTACCAAATAGTAAAATGTAGTTCTATAAGAATACAAGTGACTAATTCAAAATAATTAAGTATTCTGAAGTTCAAAAACGAAAATTTGAAAATTATGTAGGAGTTGAAATATCAATTAGGTGCGTAAAAAAACCATTGGTTGATATTGTGGGGGAAAATTTTGGACGAAAGATTCTGTGCAGAGATCCGTTGGTGATTCTGAATTTGGAGTTTTGTATCCTCTGGTTCCGAGCTCTCAACCCAAAAGGGCCAACAATAAAAAAAAAAATCAATATTAAATGTCAAAAGTTGTAAGGCTAGAATATTATGCAATGTTACAAAGGCATCCTCAAGTACACAATTGGCATTTTATATTACTATTATGCAAATGTTAGGGCTTGTAATGATGGTACCTTCTGAAGCTGACTCTCTTGGCATTTTCTATTTCAGTTTTCAAAGAAAAATGAAAAGAATCATTCACTACACTATTAAGACGACGACCATCTCTTTCTCTTTTTTATTTTGGTCAAAATTGAATCTCTTCTTGTACATTTTGGTTCTCCATTCAAAATTGATGTATTGATGATCTTGGACTTTTGGGGTGATTTTCACTTCACTATTAAGAACATGAATTATTGTAAGAATTGGTGTGTATTTGAGAGATCGTCAGATTTCACCTGAAGAGGTAAAAAAGAATATAAAAAGAGAAGTAATAAAAGAAATGACGTAGTACACAAGCAAGCTCTGTCTTCTTACATTATCACTTCGAGAGCCACACCCCCACTCTCTGCCACACTCGTCTCCCAAAATTACTTATTACTAACAAACAAAATTTAACAACCTGAAAAGACAAAAAATAAATAATAATTGAGGGTTGTGTGACGCAGAAGCTATAATCTCTGAAATTAAATGCAACTAAAGAGAAGAAAGATTTCATCCAGATTTTTAATTCCTTTCTTATTAGTAGCAAGTATTGAATCTTGTTTTTTACTTCTGTTTTTTCCTAAATTTCCATTGTAATTTTTTTTGTGCACCCATGTCATGGACTTTTTAAAACAAATCCACAAATAAAGAAACAAATCCCACAGCTTGACTTTGTAAAACACAACCCAAATTCGAATCTCTTTTTGTGAGATTTGATTCTCCTCCCTTTGTGAAAGGTCTATTTGGTTAGATTCTTTTAACAAGAGCTTATGGATATTGATAATGATACTGGTCACTAGTATATTCAGTTGCAAATTCAAAATGTGAATAATATATATTGCACTAAAAATAAAAACTTGCAACAAAAAAAAAGACTTCAGATTAGACTTGAATTATAATTGAAATGCTTATTGTGGATATATTTGCACAAATTAGTTGATTGGTAATCCCTAAAATTATAAGATTATACTAGTATGTAATGAGCCAATGGCTATCTCAAACAAATTTCCATATAAATTAATTAGCAATTTTAGCATTTCGTGTCTTCATTATGCAAAAAACGAGAACAAGTATACTTACGGTACAAATTAAGCTACGATCATCATCAAAGTCTTACTTAGTATTATATATACGTTTCCAAAAAAGAACCGTAAGTTTCATACACGTAAAGCAAAACCATATAAAATAATGTCGACCAGATTTTTAATCAAAAAGGGGTAAAAGAACATATTATACATATGATCTCATTAGAACTCGGAATAGTTCGCGGCTGGAGAATTTCACTATATCTACTCTGTACCAAATGATCTCTCACTCTGAATCAAAGAACCAATCTCTGATTTCCCATTTTTCCAGATCGAATCAATCAATGGCAATGATCAAGAAGCCAACAGAGACATACATGAGGAAGACTGGGTAAAGTGCGAGAGCTTTCCTTCTCGGGTTCACGGCAGCACTCATGAAAGGATAAGCGGCCCAAGAGCTCCAGGCAAGAGTCACAGTCACAACGACCATTTTGAGTATCACATTGTCCTTCAACATGCAGATCACTGCTCCGACGTCCAGTGGGAATAGACAGTAACCAAGAAGACTTAGACTTTGGAAGAAGATTATATGTCCTCCCTGAAAATTGCATCAGCATGTTTTAGAATCAAAACTTACAAAAAGAAAGGGAACAGTATGTGGCTTTGTACCAATACAGGAATCAAAATGTGTGCTTACCAGGAGCAACACATTTAGTGTGAGGATTACTGCTCCAGCTGCAAGTAGTGCAAATGCCACAGCAAACACTTCTGACTGAAAATGACAGAGAAAAATAATAAGATCAACGGCCATTGCAAATAGACAGAGAATGATTCTTTATTCTAGCAGATTTGTAAGAACGTAGTGCCTTATTACTATAGGGATTCAATCCTAGATAACTCCCACAAATGCTGGGAAGCACAGATTATAAACGAAACTGAAAACAGAGTATTCGATAATATTATGAGGTGGCAACATTCCAACATCGTCAAAAACAAACCACACAACAGAAAATTCATGCCTTTTTAGATACATGATCTAAACCTTAAGTGCATTAGGAAAAGCCCTTCATTTTACCCTTTCCTTTCACAGTTTCTTATATATATATACTAATATGTTCACAAATCCTAATAGAAACCATTTCTTGCAAATCTATGAAACATTGGCCAGATAAGCTGGTGCTACCTCAGTTCAAGGTGAAAGTGTCTAAATTGTCTATCAGATCTAACACATCAAATGCTGCTCATGTAAGTCAAGGGTAGTAAGAAAGCACCAAACTTCATACAAGGACCACATCAAATGCTGCTCGTGTCTACAACTATCAAATCTAACACATCGAAACCAATTCTATGAGTCAAAATCTGACAACCCGGAAGGAGTAAGAATGGCTGAAAGAATCAAATTTAAGAGCAATGCTACAAGTAACATTCTACAGGAGCTGTAAATCTAACCAATATATCACATTTCAATGCACTTTAAGATTCCAAGTTCATAACATGATCACACAAACGCAAAGCCAGTTCTGCATCCCTAAAGGTTCCAGTGAAACAAAAGCTGAAACCAGAATCTGAAGATCTTACCTTCTTAACCGAAGCAGACCACGAAAGAGTAAGACCCAAGAACACAATGAAGAAGAAGGGTCCCCATAGATCCCAATCCCTAAGTGCTTTCCCAGGATCTTCCCTATACGGATTGGGAAACACAACAAGCTTCAAATTACTCACGATCCGTGACAGATCTCGCTTTACAGTATCCCAAACAGGCTCCGTCAATGTATTGGGAGGAGATCCGAACCCACTCCCTCCAATACTCTTCGAACCTTCAGCAGCTGAAGGAAGCGGCGGAGGAGCTGGAGCAGGCATCACCTTCTGAGTGGAAACTGAAGAAGACGACGGTGGAAGCGGTGGTAGGTTGGATTGAACGAACGGTGAGGATGAAACGGGAATGGACGGACGGATCGGACTCGGTGGACGAGCTGGGAGCACGGTTCCGGGACCTGATTGGAAATTATCGCTCATCATATTCTCAATCTCGTCGATGTCTGATTGAGATGATTGATAAAGCGGAATCGTATCGTTGTGCGACATTGTTTCTTCACCGGAGAGAGAAATTGGAAGATTCCGGTGACGGTTTTGTTTGATTTTCCCGGGAAACAAATTAGGTCTTAAGATTTGGGCGAAATTGATTTCAGATCTGACGAAGAAGAAGAAGAAGAAGAGTTGTCGAAATTACTAAAAGCGAGAAAATAATAAAATAATTGTAAATTTTTAAAAAATAAACGTGTGACGCAGTGCTCTCATTAAAACGACGACGTTGCTTCAAACGACGCCGTTTTGGTTTTTTTTTTCTTATAAAGATGTTTTTAAGGAAGTGTGAAGTGTAAAAATCACAATGGTTTTGTATTGGAATAAAAATACACTAAATAATAAAAACGTATCATTTAAAATCCAAAATAATAAGTGTTGTTATATTCATACATACGATTTTTCAACAAAACTAAAATTCCAATTTTATCCCGGTTATCTAATT
The DNA here is from genome assembly GCF_000633955.1 of Camelina sativa. Taxonomy (NCBI): domain Eukaryota; kingdom Viridiplantae; phylum Streptophyta; class Magnoliopsida; order Brassicales; family Brassicaceae; genus Camelina; species Camelina sativa. The sequence goes on along the minus strand of NC_025696.1, from coordinate 5,299,916 downwards.
AATTATTAATTTTTAATATATAAATTCTTGGTTTTCTGTTAACCATATCAAACCGGTATTAAACTTCTTTCTCTCTTCTTCATCCTCGTCTTAATCAAAATCTCTAAAGAGATCGAAGAAAAAAGAGATTTTGTTCGTTTCGAGATTTTATCTCAGTTCCAATGGCGTCAAACACCAGCAAGGATAATTTCGTGCACATACCACGACAAAGAAATGGACCGCCTCCGCCGCGGCGACAAGGAAGAAGCCCACCGCCTCCGTCTCGTGACCAGCCACAGTAGCAGACGCCGCAGGAGAAGAGGAAACTGGTGTTCGTGAAGGTGGATCAACTAAAACCAGGAACGAGCGGCCACACTTTGACTGTCATAAACCTGGTGATGCTTCTTCCTCTCATCTCTGACCTGCTCGGATCTCTGAGGGTCTCGTTGGTGATGACTGATGAGACTGCTTATATCCTCTTCACTGCTTGCAACGATAAAGGCGACTTCATCCGATTCCTCTTGCAATGTTGCTTTTTTTTTTTTTTGATTTATTCTTTTGTTTGAATTACCTTTTGATCTCTTTAGAAAATTTCCAGAAACAAGAGGAGGACGAAGAAGAAAGAAATAGATTAAACCAGGGTTTAATCCCGGTTTGATATGGTTAACAGAAAACCGAGAATTTATATATTAAAAATTAATAATTAATTAGATAAGCGGGGTAAAATTGGAATTTAGTTTTTGTTGAAAAATCGTGTGTATGGAAATAACAACACTTATAATTTTGGGTTTTAAATGATACGATTTTATTATTTGGTGTATTTTTATTCCAATCAAAAACCATTAGGTATTAAACGTTCAAATAAAAATAACTTCGGGTTTTTTTTGGCATTTTTCCCTTATATGAAAACATGTGATTTGTTGATATTTTTATTGAATGTAGGATTATGACATACAAACTCTTTAGTAAATACAAATTTGATAAAGTTGATTTTTGATCTTTTACAATAATTACATTTAAATAAGAGGCATTTTACACGTTTCTCATATATCTTACAATGAAAGTAAATGAAACTATTTAACAAAACAAAAAAAAATTGAACTGTCATTTTTATATGAGGAAAAATAGAAGAAGAAGATAGAACTATCATTATCTCATAAAAATATTTTTTTACAAATAAAACAGAGACTTCTTTTTATACATACATATCTTCTATAAGAGCAAAGTCACACCATTGCCTTTATTGGACAGAGATTTACAATGAAAAGAATCGAAAACAAGAAAATAAAAAAGAAATTCTCAGACATTGACAAACAAGAAACAGAGCATTCACATAAGACAGAGGAAGATAGATAAATAAAGAAGATATATAATAGGAGATTCTATTAGCTTGTTGCGCATTCCTTAGGGGCCTGTGGGAACCTCTTACGGTCAGTGCAGTAGTTGTAGATCATATAATTCTTCTGGACCCATCTGAGTCTAGCTTGGCTCGTTGAATCCATCTGTTGAGTGTACCAATTGGAGTTTGGTTTCGAGTCGATCTTAATGTTTCTGTAAGAAGCCATGAATGGAGCTTTGGACCAATCTGTTTTAACAAGACCGCCTCTAGTTGCCCAGTCGTCTGCGTTCCATAAACTTGTGTACATCCTCATCGGTTTGTTTTTGGGGAACAAGACACCGATCGACTCGGAGTTTTTAAACTCTCTGATTGGTGTGTCATCGACGGTCAATCTGATGAGAACAAAAAAAAAACAGAACAGATTAGGAGTGAGTAAAAAATTAGAAAACCTAATTAGGGTTTAGTTACGTGTCTGGCAAGAAACGTGAGATTTTGAGTTTACATGATTCTTTGAGGGTTCCAGAGGATTGAGTAAGTGTGGAAATTTGCTGTTGGGTCGAACCAGAGATGGAATTGTTGCTCTTTGTCACCTTTTCCTTGAGTGTAAACATTAGGTGTAAAGTATAAGGATCTCCAGTCATATTACCCAAGAACTCAAAATCAATCTCATCCCAAGTCGATCCTTCTGATTTTAGCTGAAAGTTAAAAAAAAAAAAAACAACACAAAAAATGTTAAGATAAACTCTTTTAAAAATCAAACCCAAATCATTTTAAAACTCTAGAGAAAGTAGTCTTACGTAAAAAGTTGTGACAGTTCCTGCTGAGTTACCAGGGACGAGCTTAATCTGCATATCAATCTTACCAAACAAATACTCTGTTTTGGATTGAAAGCCAGAACCAGAGGATTTGTCCAAGGAGAGAGTAAGAAGCTGGCCGTTGTTGAGTATCTTCCCACGGCCATTTCCCCAAGCTACGTTGACGTCGGTGTTAAAATCAGCATCGGAGGCTGAAAACGCCGCCAAGATAAGAGCCGTGAAGAAGAATATTTTGAAAGGAGACATTGTTTTATATAATATGTGTGCGTACGTGTGGGTGTGTTTTAAGGGGGGTTTGGTGAGGAATGTGAGGAAGAGAGAAGAAGGGAGAGAGGTATATATAGTGGGAGAGAATAACATAAAATAAATGAGAAAGAAGAAGAAGAGAGTGGGTGAACAAAAGGAGGCTAAAATCAAGACAATTGCATGCAAGATGTGTTACAGCTGGAGTCTCGAGTACCTCCTCCTCCATCATTTGGTAAGCAGAATATGTTTTACCATCCTTAATTTGGCTTTTGAATGTTATAGACTTATAGTAGATATATATTAACATGGGAATATTTCTTAGAAATATGTTGCATTTGATAGATGGAAAATAAAAATTGGAATTGTTTGGATATTCATGACCGACTAAAATATCAAAATTGACGCAGACAAAAAAGATTTTTTTTTTTTTGTTGTGCCGTAAACCAAAGTGGTATCTAAAATTATGTAGCGTGTTTGAAAATTGTATAACATTATAACAAAAATAAAAGTTTAGAGGTCAGTTTCTTTAGACTCTAGCAATATAAGTAAATGCTAGTATAATAGTTTTTGTTTCTGTGTGCAATAATTTCATAATATGGTTGATTTTTTTTTTTTAATAATATGGTTTGCTATATAATTGGTTGCGTGCTTTGTAATTTGTATATATTTTTACACGACTCTCGGTATTTCAAATGTGTTCATACATCTTAAACCACTACGTAGAGGCCTGGCTATAGGTAATAGGGATGATAGAAGAAATAAGAGGTCTAAAGATATATTACGTGTGGAATTGTTCGACTTTAAATTCTCGAATTTAGTTGAAATTTTTTAAAGAGAGAATATGTCTTGTGAATATATCTCTTTCTCTAAATATTTTCGATTATTTTTCAAGTTTGTATGTATCCAATTATTGGGTCGCCACTGGACCATGCTTTAGGAACAAAACAACTTGCTCCGACTCACGTCGAACTTTTCTTTGACATTTTAACGTAAAGTTTTTTTAACGCTTACAATTTTTTTTCCCCATATTATTATGATTTGATGATGTGATTAATATATACATATATGTATGTGAATTGACAATAGAAGCAACGAAGAAAAGTACTTATGAGTTTAGTGTATGGGTTAAAGATTTGATGGCGTTAGCAAGTACCACCGCACACACGCTTTCTTGTAAATAGAAAAGGTCAATTTCTTTTGGTTGGTCACTAATTAATGATGGGAGTCAATTAAGATGTGTCATTGCAAAATAACAAAACGATGATCAATATGTGTAACCATCCATACCTATCGGTCTACTTTATTTGTTTTCATTCTAATTAATTCTCTCAAATGTTATAATTATTGATGTATAACTTTGTATACGTAAGTAAAGCTATATTGAACTAAAGTAAAGCTAAGTAATTATTAAACCAAAGTAAAGGTAGCTGAATTATATACGTAAATATTTGTATATATTTTTTTCAAAAAAATTGCAACACTAATCATATATTTATATACTCAATGCATGTACGCATTAGTGGTTTTGGTTAGAGTGTTTTTTTTTGTTTGTTGATCAAATGAAGAAATTTAATTTGATTGGTATACACTCATTTGACAAATTAACACAGCTGTCCACAGTACTTAAGCTAGAATTAAATTTGAGGAAACCACAAATAAAAGAAATTTAATGTTGTCTATGAGGACAACTACTGAAATTTATTGGAAATGACTGATGAATATGAGTGGTCTAAACTCAAAGACTATATTTTCAAAGCACCAAAGCTATTTTTTATCGTCATCGTTCATATAAAGGAACAAGCATTATTTGGTATTTCCAACTTTTTGCTATTTTTGTCTTCTGTTTTGACGCCAAAAAATAGTAATAAGTGGTCAAAAATTATTTCGAAAAAAATCATATTGAGTTTTCACATCATTGCCAAACAATATCATAAAATTTAGTATAGAATATCAACAAATACAATCGTTCCATACTACACGTTTGAATAATATTCTAGTTAAAAGCTAATTCCACGAGGAGTATTCCGCTCTTATACTATCCTACCAAAAGTCTTTTGTATGAGATTTGATATTTTCATAAAATGTTCCTAAAAATATATTGATATTTTCTTCGGTAACATAAATGATATATATGACCAATACATCGAATGTCTATCATTTGTCTAACTTGTGTTAATTTGTTTTACACTGACATGACTTGAGGTTTAAATAGTATATACTTTTGAGGAAGTAAATAGTATGGACTATATATGGAGTCATGGACCATAATATGGGGATAGCTACGTAATTAAAGCGAACACTATTACTAGAAGTTAATATATACATACGAATATGATTCATTGGATGAAATTTCTTGACACGGAAATTTGGATTTGGACTGCCTAACCAAACGTCAACTTGGTCCCATTACTCCTTACAGCTGTATCATTTCAGAAATTAATTTATTAAGTGTAATGGCTCATCATCAAGGGCCTAATCTCAATATTAACTCAACCATAAAACTTCATTTTAGCTAACCCACATCTCGGACAACTAAGTCTGGTCTTGTCAATTCCGGGATCAATAAATGTTATTGCATTATTTTTATTTTTGAACACTATAGTGCTTAATTGAATTCATCAGTTTTCTGGATAACCATTTCTTTTGGGATGATGTTTTGAAAGTACGTTATTACCAATTCAAATTCAATCCTAAATCATCAGTTAAATTTTTTTGAGGATAATTTGTGATTAAACTGATGGATATGTTCGAAAGATTTTAGGTTATAGACTGTCAACTTTATAATCACCACAATATGTTCTAGTAGAACGTTGTTACTAACTCGAAACTCAATCCTAAATCATCAGTTCAAATTATTTTTAAAGGATGATTTGGAGGATTTGTGATTAAAACTGATGGATACGTTCGAGAGACTTTGAGTTATATACGGTCAACTTTATAATCTCAGATGTTATAGTAGAACGTTTATCACCACAATACAATTTAGATTAAGTGATAATTAGATGTTTTCAATTATAGAACGTTATATACTGTAACAGTTTGATAATTCAGAGTTATTGTCTACATTTAAAAAAAATCTTGAAGATATATTAACATATTATTTCCTTAAAAACTGTGTATTAGTCAAGTATGATCACGGCAGATGAGACTGATGACGATGGATTCGTCAATGCATGTCAAACTATAAAAGAGTTGTAGTCTCACCACACAACCACACAATTATTTAGAAAAGAAAAGTTTATTGAATGACATTTGTTACAGAACAAATTGTGCCTAACCTGTGTTTATTTACTAAAATAATTGGCGGAATGTCATTTTCATAAAGTAGTAACATATCTAAATGGATAAGCGTAATTAGTAACTGGTGCATCAATTATTTTGGTTTGTCCTTTCCTTTAGGTCCCTTGTCTTTTTCAAACATTGTTATGGCCTATATATTAATTAAGTATGTTACTATGATCACTTCTCTGGACTCGATCTAATCATCACTAATTAAAATATTGTTAGCCACTTGTTAAATAATGATCTCACATTGGATGAACATCACCAAATATTCACTTATTGTAGGTCTATGACTTCATAGCGCTAATATTAATTATCATGATATCAAATAAGCTAGTATCACAAAGAATTTATAAATATACAATGACTCAAACTCTTGTCTCTGACTAATTAGTCTATGCGAACGTTTGATTAGGAACTTTTGCATTGGAAATTAGTTACAATTTTGTTATTCTGTACTATACTATTTTATAATGTAACCAAATGTTTTTTCTTAAAACGATGCATAGGGTGACAATCTCGATCTTACTGATACCAAAGGTTTTTCTTTTAAAATTGATTTCTCTAATATGCTAACATTAAAAGTAATTTTCTTGCATGACTTTATATGATCATTGTTTTAAATACGTTTAGCATATCATTTTTGATATAATTCTGTCTAAACATGATTTTTTTTTTCATCAGTCACTCTCTTGGAATCATTTCTAACCACAAATGCGAAAAATCTAGCCGATAATTATAAAATAAGAGCCTTTTGAAACCGAAGTTCTGCCTATGTACAAATCATTATATTATTCTCTAATCAGTTAATATTAAACTTTAATCATGGACGGTCCGAGAAGAACCTGCCCTCTAGAAGACTTTTGAAGTAGAGATGAGCATTGACTTGTAGGTCAATCAATACATATATGGATTAATATTGTTAACAGAACCAGCACTTTCAATTTTCAAACACAATGGTAATAATTAAAAAATATCTGCTGTGGGGCAGTTTTAATGAAAACTACGGAATGATATAAACTAGTACTAAACTCGTTTGTTTTTATCTTTTCGAGAATACAAGATTTTGTTCATGTCAAATGTATTTTGACATTGCATTTTTACGGTTTTACCTACTGTGGTTAGTACAAACTTTGGTTAATGTTTACAAAAAGCACATACTAGAAAACTGATTAATAAAGCCTTCAAAAGATTAGGCCCAAACGGTCCATTCTGCAAGGCAGCGGGAACGACACACCAACCGAAGGATGATGGTATATATTCAGGGAAGAGGCCCGAAGTCTGATTGTTGTGTCAATCGAGTCCACAAATATGTGAGTATGGCGATGTAGTCTCGCAATCATTTATCTCACGCCAATCCATTAATATATCACTCAGAAATTATTAAGACTATAGTGTTCTAACTCAGGAGAGTATTAAAGTACCTTCATATCAGATAGATAAATTCTTCTTCATATTAGTAAAACCTATGAATTATGTTCTTTGTAAACAGTCTTGTAAAATTAGTGAACCTCTCTCAGTGTTAAACTTTTTTTTACAAATCTAGTGAAATCAATTAAGTTCACAAAATGATAGCGTTTTTCAATAATTTAATCTTATTACAGTACTTCTTAAAACACATCTTACAGAAACAACACATATGAGCAACAAATGAATGATAAATAATAGATAAAAACCAATTGAGTTACAAAGGCAATGATGGTAAGCAACTTATTTAACGAATCAAAGAATCAACAATTTAGCTGCACTCAGCAGGAACACCTCGAGGAAATCTATTTTTATCAGCGCAATAGTTGTAGACCATGTACTTGCTCTGTACCGCTTTCATTCTTGTCTGGCTGTTTGAATCTAGTTGTTGAGTGAACCATGGAGAATTCGCGGGACAAGATGATTTTCCATTAGCCCATACACATCCATCGACATTGTAGTTTCTGTAGAAAGCAGTAAAAGGAGCTTTTGACCAATCTGTTTTCTCTAATCCTCCTCTTGTGGCCCAGTGCTCGGCTTCCCAAAGACTCGCGTAGAGCCTCATTGGTTGGCTTGTTGGGAACGGTACTCCAATTGACTGGGAGTTCTTGAACTCTCTAATAGGAATTCCATCAACTGTAAAACTGAAAGAGAGGAGATAAAAAAAAGAGAATGTCAGTTCATGAGCTCATAGCCTTAAAAATTGTAAGAACATACAATGTATGAGGGATCAAAGGTTGAGCTTACATAATCCTTTGGGGGTTCCATGTGATGCAGTAAGTGTGAAAGTTAACGGTTGGGTCGAACCATAGATGAAACTGTTGTTCTTTGTCTCCTGAGCCTTTTGTGTAAACATTAGTATGGAGAGTATACGGATGACCGCTTATGTTTCCCAAGAATTCGAAGTCGATCTCATCCCACGTAGTTCCAGGAGATTTTAGCTACACAAAGTCATCATAAAGACCAACATACTCAATATATGTAATCTAAGGAACTTCAGAAGATGAAATAAAAAAAATGCTTTGTTAGTATATGTAACTTACATAGAATGTTGTTACTGTTCCAGCAGAGTTACCAGGAACAAGTTTCATTTGAACCTCAGCTTTGCCATAGAGAAACTCCTGGTGGGACTGAAAGCCGGATCCAGAGGATTTGTCGAGCGAGAGAGAAAGAAGCTTTCCGTCTCTGTCACGAACCTTTCCACGGCCATCACCCCAATGTATCTGAACGTCTTTGTGGAAGCTACCCGCATATACATGCACAGATTGTGCCGCAAAGAGAAACAAAACCAACAATGCAAAACTTGTACCACAAGAAAGCTTCATTGTTGTAGATTTCTGGAGGAGTACTGATTGATGTATCTAAAATGTATTGTTGATGAAAGTTTGAGGTAAGTGACATTAGTTTATATAGCTGCTGGAAATGGCAAAGGAAAAAGAGATGGAAGGTTCATGGTTTTGATTATTAAATCGTGGGCTGTATTCTAGTTGGCTCATTAGACCTCTTTGTTGGTTGTTACAAAGTGAACCCAATAAAATAATAATTTCATTACTCGTTTATTGTTACAAAACAGAGAAAATAATGTATATAGACATTTGAACAGCACATGCTGGTCCCGCGTTGAGATCATTGTCAACACTGCTTCGACTTTTTGACCTGAGTGCAAAACCCTCCCCACCGCATAGAGGGTTCGAATACTAATATTTGCATTTTAATAAGTCTAAGTATTTGTTTAGATTGCTGATTGAATTGAAGTATATATAGCTTTGATTGGCTTAAAAAATTTAAGTCCCAAAATATGTAGCTATGAGTAATTTTTTGGGATTTTATGTAATTATGTTCATCCCCTATATAAATTAAATTAAAAGATATTTGATGGACATATACTTACATAAAATCTCAAAAATATACTAATAAGTCAGAAGACGATATGTTATAAAAAAATTGTTTAGAAAGGATTCAATTTTTTTTTCTCTAACAACTTTATGAATTACTGAATTAATATGTATCTACCGATAAAGATAAAGCGAAGTTTCGTTAAACTTAGATATTAACTGTCATTAGCTCATTTTTAAAATTTTATTTGGTCAATAATAATAAAATTAGTGTCATTAGTATCATCATTAAACATAACTCTTTATTTATAAATACAATTGGCTATTTTATTTGAAAAAAAAAGAAAAAAAAAATATCGTTTGGAGGTTAAAAAAAGATCATAAGCCATAAGAGAAGATATTTTGGATAGAATAGAAAGGGGGGGG